>NC_060142.1:3775625-4009533 GCF_021461385.2 Schistocerca piceifrons
GACTCTTATTACATTCTATGATTTGAGCCTATCCTGCGAGATCAATTTTAGTTATCGATGCTTCACTTCAGGTTTCCTGTATCCCTTGGACCTTCTTATTGATGAAGAAACACAGAAATTGCATCGGAATTAAATACAAAAGGCACAATGTCGATGTAAGTACAACAGGACTGCCTCATCTTACATTCTATGAGTTGTGCCTTTCCTGTGATACCAGTTTTACATATCGATGCTTCACTTCAGGTTTACTGTATCCCTTGGACCTTCTTATTGACGAGGAAAGACAGAAATTGCATCGGTATTAAATACAAAAGCACAGCACAATGCTGACTTAAGTACAAGAGGACTAACTCTTCTTACATTCTATGATTTGAGCCTATCCTTTGAGAACAGTTTTAGATATCGATTCTTCATATCAGTATTACTGTAACCCTTGGACCTTCTTATTGACGATGAAACACAGAAATTGCATCGGAATTAAATACAAGGGGCACAATGCCGTCATAAGTGCAAGAAGACTGATTCTTATTACTGTCTATGTTTGAACCTTTCCTGTGAGGCCTGATTTAGATTCCGGTACTTCACTTCAGGTTTCTGTATCCCTTGGACCTACTTATTGACGATGAAAGACAGATATTGCATCGGAATTAAAAAAAAAGGCACAATGCCAACTTAAGTACAAGAAGTCTGACTCTTCTTACTGTCTATGTTTTGAACCTTTCCTGTGGGACCTGATTTAAATTCCGATGCTTCACTTCAGGGTTACTGTATCCCTTGGATTTTTTTATTGACGATGAAACACAGAAATTGCATCGGAATTAAAAACAAAAAGCACAATGCCGACTAAGGTACAAGAGGACTGCCTCTTCTTACATTCTATGAGTTGAGCCTTTCCTGTTAGAGCAGTTTTAGATTCCGGTACTTCACTTCCGGTTTACTGTATCCCTTGGACCTTCTTATTGACGGGGAAACACAGAAATTGCATCGGAATTAAATACAAAAGGCACAATGCCGAATTAAGTACAAGAAGACTGACTCTTCTTACTGTCTATGCTTTTAACCTTTCCTGTGAGACCAGTTTTAGATTCCGATGCTTCACTTCAGGTGTACCGTATCCCTTGGACCTTCTTATTGACGATGAAACACAGAAATTGCATCGTAATTAAATACAAAAGGTACAATGCCGACTTAAGTACAAAAAAACTGACTCTTCTTACTGTCTATGTTTTCAACCTTTCCTGTGAGACCAATTTTAGATTCCGATGCTTCACTTCGGGTGTACCATATCCCTTGGACATTCTTATTGACGAGGTAACACAGAAATTGCATCGGTATTAAATACAAAAGGCACAATGCTGACTTAAGTACAAGAGGACTACCTCTTGTTACATTCTCTGATTTGAGCCTTTCCTTTGAGACCAGTTGTAGATATCGATTCTTCATTTCAGTTTTACTGTACCACTTGGATCTTCTTATTGACGATGAAACACAGAAATCGCATCGGAATTAAATACAAGAGGCACAATGCCGACATAAATGCAAGAAGGCTGACTCTTTTTACTGTCTATGTTTAAACCTTTCGTGTGAGACCTGATTTAGATTCCGGTGCTTCAGTTCAGGCTTACTCAATCCCTTGGACCTTCTTATTGACGAGGTAACACAGAAATTGCATCGGAATAAAATACAAAAGGCACAGTGGCGACTTACGTACAAGAAGACTGACTCCTCTTACTATCTATGTTTGAACCATTCCTGTGAGACCAGTTTTAGATTCCGATCCATCATTTCTGGGTTACTGTATCCCTTGGACTTTCTTACTGACGAAGAAACACAGAAATTGCATCGGAATTAAATACAAAAGGCACAATGGCGACTTAAGTACAAGAGGACTGCCTCATCTTACATTCTATGAGTTGAGCCTTTCCTGTGAGAGCTGTATTACATATCGATGCTTCACTTCAGGTTTACTGTATCCCTTGGACCTTCTTATTGACGAGGAAACGCAGAAATTGCATCGGTAATAAATACAAATGGTACAATGCCGACTTAAGTGCTAAAAGTCTGACTCTCCTTACAGTCAATGCTTTGAACCTTTCCTGTGAGACCAGTTTTAGATTCTGATGCTTTACTTCAGGTTTACTGTACACCTTGGACCTTCTCATTGACGATGATACACAGAAAATGCATCGGAATTAACTACAATAGTCACAATGCCGGCTTAAGTACAAGAGTACTGATACTTCTTACATTCTCTGATTTGGGCCCTTCCTGTGAGAGCAGTTTCACATATCGATGGTTCACTTCAGGTTTACTCTATCCCTTTGACCTCCTTATTGACGAGGTAACACAGAAATTGCATCGGTATTAAATACAAAAGACACAATGCTGACTTAAGTACAAGAGGACTAACTCTTCTTACATTCTATGATTTGAGCCTTTCCTTTGAGACCAGTTGTAGATATCGATTCTTCATTTCAGTTTTACTGTATCATTTGGATCTTCTTATTGACGATGAAACTCAGAAATTGCATCGGAATTAAATACAAGAGGCACAATGCCGTCTTAAATGCAAGAAGGCTGACTCTTTTTACTGTCTATGTTTAAACATTTCGTGTGAGACCTGATTTAAATTCCGCTGCTTCACTTCTGGTTTACTGGATCCCTTGGACCTTCTTATTGACGATGAAACACAGAAATTGCATCGGAATTGAAAACAAAAGGCACAATGCCGACTTAAGTATAAGAAGAATGACTCCTCTTACTGTCTATTTTTTCAACCTATCCTGTGAGACCAGTTTTAGATTCCGATGCTTCACTTCAGGCTTACTGAATCCCTTGGACCTTCTTATTGACGAGGTAACACAGAAATTGCATCGGAATTAAATACAAACGGAACAATGCCGACTTAAGTACATGAAGACTGACTCGTCATACATTCTATAATTTGAGCCTTACCTGTGAGACCAGTTTTGGATCCGGAGCTTCACTTCAGATTTACTGTATCCCTTGGACCTTCTTATTGACGATGAAACTCAGAAATTGAATCGGAATTAAATCCAAAGGTCACAATGCCGAATGAAGTACAAGAGGAATGACTCTTATTGCATTCTACGATTTGAGCCAATTCTGTGGGATCAGTTTTAGTTATCGATGCTTATCTTCAGGTTTACTGTATCCCTTAACCCTTCTTATTGACGATGAAACACAGAAATTGCATCGGAATTAAATGCAAAGTGCACAATGCCGACGTAAGTACCACAAGACTGACTCTTCTTACTGTCTATGTTTCGAGCCGTTCCTGTGAGACCGGTATTAGATTCCGATGCTTCACTTCAGGCTTACTGTATCCCTTGGACCTTCTTATTGACGATGAAACACAAAATTTGATCGGAGTTAAATCCAAAAGTCACAATGCCGAATGAAGTACAAGTGGAATGACTCTTATTACATTCTATGATTTGAGCCTATCATGTGAGATCAGATTTAGTTATCGATGCTTCACTTCAGGTTTACTGTATCCCTTAACCATTCTAATTGACGAAGAAACACAGAAATGGCATCGGAATTAAATACAAAAGGCAGAATGGCGACTTACGTACAAGAAGACTGACTCTTCTTACTGTCTATGTTTTGAACCTTTCCTGTGAGACCAGGTTTAGATACCGGTGCTTCACTTCAGGTTTACTGTATACCTTGGACATTCTTATTGACGATGATACACAGAAAATGCATCGGAATTAACTACAATAGTCACAATGCCGGCTTAAGTACAAGAGGACTGACTCTTCCTACATTCTATGATTGGGGCCCTTCCTGTGAGACCAGATTTACATTTCGATGCTTCACTTGAGGTTTACTGTATCCCTTGGACCTTCTTATTGACGAGGAAACACAGAAATTGCACCGGTATTAAATACAAAAGGCACAATGCCGTCTTAAGTACCAGAGGACTAACTCTTCTTACATTCTATGATTTGAGCCTTTCCTTTGAGCCCAATTTTAGATATCGATTCATCATTTGAGTTTTACTGTATCCCTTGGACCTTCTTATGGACGATGAAAAACAGAAATTGCATCGGAATTTAATACAAGAGGCACAATGCCGACATAAGTGCAAAAAGACTGACTCTTCTTAATGTCTATGTTTGAACCTTTCGTGTGAGACCAGTTTTAGATTCCGGTGCTTCACTTCAGGTTTACTGTATACCATGGACATTCTTATTGACGATGAAACACAGATATTGCATCGGAATTAACTACAAAAGGCGAAATGCCGACTTAAGTACAAGAAGACTGACTCTTATTACTGTCTATGTTTGAACCAATCCTGTGAGACCAGTTTTAGATTCAGATGCTTCACTTCAGGTTAACTGTATCCCTTGGACCTTCTTACAGATGAAGAAACACAGAAATTAAATCGGCATTAAATACAAATGGCACAATGCCGACTTACGTACAAGAAGACTGACTCATCTTACTTTCTATGTTTTGAACCATTCCTGTGAGACCAGTTTTAGATTCCGATTCTTCACTTCATGTGTACTGTATCCTTTGGACCTTCTTATTGACGATGAAACACAGAAATTGCATAGGAATTAAATACAAAAAGTCCAATGGCGACTTACGTACAAGAAGACTGGCTCTTATTACTGTCCATGCTTTGAACCTTTCCTGCAAGACCAGTTTTAGATATCGATGCTTCACTTCAGGTTTACTGTATCCCTTGGACCTTCTTCTTGACGATGAAACACAGAAATTGCATCGGGATCAAATACAAAACGCTCAATGCCGATTTAAGTACAAGAAGACTGACTCTTCTCACAGTCTATGTTTTGAACCTTTCCTGTGAGACAAGTTTTAGATTCCTATGCTTCACTTCATGTTTTCTGTATCCTTTGGACCTTCATATTGACGATGAAATACAGAAATTGCATCGGAATTAAATACAAAAGGCAAAATGCCGACTTACGTAAAAGAAGACTGACTCTTCTTACATTGTATTATTCGATCCTTTATTGTGAGACCAGTTTTAGATGTCGATGCCTCACTACAGGTTTACCGTATCCCCTAGACCTTCTTATTGATGATGAAACACAGAAATTAAATAGGGATTAAATACAAAACGCACAATGCCGACTTACGTACAAGAAGACTGACTCTTCTTACTGTCTATGTTTTGAACCGTCTCTGTGATACAGTTTTAGATTCTGATACTTCACTTCAGGTGTACTGTATCCCTTGGACCTTCTTATTGACGATGAAACACAGAAATTGTATAGGAATTAAATACAAAAGGTACAATGGCGACTTACATACAAGAAGACTGGCTCTTATTACTGTCCATGCTTTGAACCTTTCCTTTAAGACCAGTTTTAGATATCGATGCTTCTCGTCAGGTTTACTGCATCCCTTTTACCTTCTTATTGACGATGAAACACAGAAATTGCATCGGAGTAAATACAAAAGGCACAAAGTCGATTTAAGTACAAGTGGACTGACTCTTCTTACATTGTATTATTTTAGCCTCTCCTGTGATAGCAGTTTTAGATATCGATGGTTCACGTCAGGTTTACTGTATCCCCTGGACCATCTTATTAACGATGAAACACAGAAATTGCATCAGAATTAAATACAAAAGGCTCAATGCCGACTTAAGTACAAGAAAACTGACTCTTCTTACAGTCTATGTCTTGAACCATTCCTGTGAGAAAAGTTTTAGATTCCTATGCTTCACTTCATGTTTTCTGTCTCCCTTGGACCTTCATATTGACGATGAAACACAGATATTGCATCTGAATTAAATACAAAATGCACAATGCCGACTTACGTACAAGAAGACAGACTCATCTTACTGTCTATGTTTTGAACCATTCCTGTGAGACAGCATTAGATTCCGATGCTTCACTTCAGGTTTACTGCATCCCTTGGACCTTCTTATTGACGATGAAACACAGAAATTGCATCGGAATTAAATACAAAAGGCAAAATGCCGGCTTAAGTACAGGAAGACTGCCTCTTATTACTGTCTATGTTTGAATCATTCGTGTGAGACCAGTTTTAGATTCAGATGCTTCACTTCAGGTTTACTGTATCCCTTGCAACTTCTTATTGACGATGAAACACAGAAATTGCATCAGAATTAAGTACAAAAGGCACAATGTCGGCTTAAGTACAAGAGGACTGATTCTTCTTACATTCTATGATATGAACCTTTCCTGTGAGACCAGTTTTAGATTCCGATGCTTCACTTCAGGTGTACTGTATCCCTTGGACCTTCTCATTGACGATGAAACACAGAAATTGCATCGGAATTAAATACAAAAGGTACAATGGCGACTTACGTACAAGAAGACCGACTCTTCTTACTGTCCATGTTTGAACATTTCCTGTGAGACTAGTTTTAGATTCCGATGCTTCACTTTAGGGTTACAGTGTCACATGGACGTTCTTATTGACGATGAAACACAGAAATTGCATCAAAACCACATCAAAAGACACAATGCCGACTATAGTACAAGAGGAGTGCCTCCTCTTACATTCTATGAGTTAAGCCTTTCCTGTGAGACCAGTTTTAGATATCGATGCTTCACTTCACGTTTACTGTATCCCATGGACCTCATTATTGACGACGAAACACAGAAATTGCATCGGAATTAAATACAAAGAGCACAACGCCGACTTAAGTACAAGAAGACTCACTCTTCTTACTGTCTATGCCTTGCACCTTTCCTGTGAGCCCAGTTTTTGGTTCCGATGCTTCACTTCAGGTTTACTGCATCCCTTGGACCTTCTTATTGACGATGAAACACAGAAATTGCATCGGAATTGAATACAAAAGGCAAAATGCCGGCTTAAGTACAAGAAGACTGCCTCTTATTACTGTCTATGTTTGAATCATTCGTGTGAGACCAGTTTTAGATTCAGATGCTTCACTTCAGGTTTACTGTATCCCTTGCAACTTCTTATTGACGATGAAACACAGAAATTGCATCGGAATTAAATACAAAAGGCAAAATGCTGACTTAAGTACAAGAAGACTACCTCTTATTACAGTCTATGTTTGAACCGATCCTGTGAGTCCAGTTTTAGATTCAGATGCTTCACTTCAGGTTTGCTGTATCCCTTGGACCTTCTTATTGATGATGAAACAAAGAAATTAAATCGGCATTAAATACAAAAGGCACAATGCCGACGTACGTACAAGAAGACTGACTCATCTTACTGTCTAAGTTTTGAACCATTCCTGTGAGACAGTTTTAGATTCCGATTCTTCACATCTGGATTACTGTATACGTTCGACCTTCTTATTGACGATGAAACACAGAGACTGCATTGGATTTAAATACAAAAGGTACAATGCCGACTTACGTACAAGAAGACCTACTCTTCTTACTGTCCATGTTTTGAACCTTTCCTGTGAGACCAGTTTTAGATTCCGATGGTTCACTTCAGGGTTACTGTATCCCTTGGACCTTCTTATTGATTATGAAACACAGAAACTGAATCGGCATTACATACAAAAGGGAAAATGGCGACTTAAGTACAAGAGGACTGAATCTTCTTACATTCTATGTTTGAGCCTTTCCTGTGAGACCAGTTTTAGATATCGATGCTTCACTTCAGGTTTACTGTATCCCCTGGACCATCTTATTGACGATAAAACACAGAATTTGAATCGGAATTACATACAAAATGCACAATGTCGACTTATGTACAATAAGACTTACTCTTCTTACAGTCTATGTTTTGAACCTTTCCTGTGAGACCAGTTATATATTCCGATGCTTCACTTAAGGGTTACTGTATCCCTTGGACCTTCTTATTGATTATGAAACACAGAAACTGAATCGGCATTAAATACTAAAGGCACAATGCCGCATTAAGTACAAGGGGACTGATTCTGCTTACATTCTATGTTTGAACCATTTCTGTGAGACCGGTTTTAGATTCCGATGCTTCACTTCAGATTTTTTGTATCCCTTCGACCTTCTTATTGACGATGAAACACAGAAATTGCATCGGAATCAAATACAAAGGGCAAAATGCCGACTTAAGTACAAGGAGACTGACTCTTCTAACTGTCTATGTTTTGAACCTTTCTAGTGAGACCAGTTTTATTTTCAGATACTTCACTTCAGGTTTACTGTATCAGTTGGACCTTCTTATTGACGATGAAACACAGAAATTGCATCGGAATTAAATACAAAAGGCACAATGGCAACGTACGTACAAGAAGACTGACTCTTCTTACTGTCTATGATTTGAACCTTTCCTGTGAGACCAGTTTTAGACTCCGATGCTTCACTTCAGGTTTTCTGCATCCCTTCGAGCTCCTTATTGACGATGAAACACAGATATTACTGCGGAATTAAATACAAAAAGCAAAATGCCGACTTAAGTACAAGAAGACTGACTCTTCTTACTATGTTTTGAACCTTTCCTGTGATACCAGTTTTAGAATCAGGTGCTTCACTTCAGGTTTACTGCATCATTTGGACTTTCGTATTGACGATGAAACACAGTAATTGCATCGGAATTAAATACAAAAAGCACAATGGCGACGTAAGTACAAGAGGACTGTCTCTTCTTACATTCTATGAGTTGAGCCTTCCTGTGAAACCAGTTTTAGAAATCGATGCTTCACTTCAGGTTTACTGTATCCCTTGGTTCTTCATATTGACGATGAAACACAGATATTGCATCGGAATAAATATAAAAGCACAATGGCGACTTACGTACAAGAAGACTGACTCTTCTTACTCTCTATGATTTGAACCTTTCCTGTGAGACCAGTTTTAGATTCCGATGCTTCACTTCAGGGTTACTGATTCACTTGGACCTTGTTATTGACGATGAAACACAGAAATTGCTTCGGAATTGAATACAAAAGGCACAATGGCGACGTACGTACAAGAAGACTGACTCTTCTCACTGTCTATGCTTTGAACCTTTCCTGTGAGACCAGTTTTAGATTCCGATGCTTCACTTCAGGTTTTCTGCATCCTCTCGAGCTCCTTATTGACGATGAAACACAGAAATTGCAGCGGAATTAAATACAAAAAGCAAAATGCCGACTTAAGTACAGGAAGACTGACTCTTCTTTCTATGTTTTGTACCTTTCCTGTGAGACCAGTTTTAGAATCAGGCGTTTCACTTCAGGTTTACTGCATCCCTTGCACTTTCTTATTGACGATGAAACACAGAAATTCCATCGGAATTAAATACAAAAGGCACAATGGTGACTTACGTACAAGAAGACTGACTCTTCTTACTGTCTATGTTTTGAACCTTTCCTGTGAGACCAGTTTTAGATTCCGATGCTTCACTTCAGGGTTACTGTATCCCTTTGAGCTCCATATTGACGAAGAAAAACAGAAATTGCAGCGAAATTAAATACAAAAAGCAAAATGCCGACTTAAGTACAAGAAGACTGACTCTTCTTACTATGTTTTGTACCTTTCCTGTGAGACCAGTTTTTGAATCAGGTGTTTCACTTCAGGTTTACTGTATCCCTTGGACCTTCTTATTGACGACGAAATACAGAAACTGCATCGGAATTAAATACAAAAGGCACAACGGCGACTTACGTACAAGATAACTGACTCATCGTACTGTCTATGTTTTGATCTTTTCCTGTGAGACCAGTTTTACATTCCGATGCTTCACTTCAGGTTTACTGTATCCCTTGGACATTCTTATTGACGATGAACCACAGAAATTGGATCCCAATTAAATACAAACGCACAATCCCGACTTAAGTAAGGGGGACTGACTCTTCTTTCATTCTATGCGTTGAGCCTTTCCTGTGAGACCAGTTTTAGATATCGATGCTTTACTGCACGTTTACTGTATCCCTTGGACCTCCTTATTGACGAAGAAGCTCAGAAATTGCATCGGAATTAAATACAAAGAGCGCAATGCCGACTTAAGTACAAGAAGACTGACTCTTCTTACTGTCTATGCTTTGAATCTTTCCTGTGAGACCAGTTTTAGATTCAGATGTTTCACTTCAGGTGTAATGTATTTCTTGGACCTTCTTATTGACGATGAAACACAGAAATGGCATAGGAATTAAATACAAAAGGTAGAATGGCGACTTACGTACAAGAAAACTGACTCTTCTTACAGTCCATGTTTTGAACCTTTCCTGTGAGACCAGTTTTAGATTCCGATGCTTCACTTCAGGGTTACTGTATCACTTGGACCTTCTTATTGACGATGAAACACAGATATTGCATCCCAATTACATCCAAAAGGCACAATCCCGACTTAAGTACAAGAAGAGTGACTCTTCTTACCGTCTATGTCTTGAACCTTTGCTGTGAGACCAGTTTTAGATTCCGATGCTTCACTTCAGGTTTACTGTATCCCCTTGACCTTATTATTAACGACGAAACACAGAAATTTCAGGGGAATTAAATACAAAAGGCACAATGCCGACTTAAGTACAAGAAGTCTGACTCTTCTTACTGTCTACTTTTTGAACCATTCCTGTGAGACCAGTTTTAGATACCGATGTTTCTCTTCAGGTTTACTGCATTCCTTGGACGTTCTTATTGACGATGAAACACAGAAATTGCATCGGAATCAAATGCAAAAGGCACAAAGCCGACTTAAGTACAAGAGGACTGACTCTTCTTACATTCTATTATTTGAGCCTTTCCTGTGTGACCAGTTTTAGATATCGATGCTCCACTTCAGGTTCATTGTATCCCTTGGACCGTCTTATTGACGATGAAACACTGAAATTGCATCGGAATTAAATACAAAAGGCACAATGCCGACTTACGTACAAGAAGACTGACTCTTCCCACTGTCTACGTTTTAAACCATTCCTGTGAGACCAGTTTTAGATACCGATGTTTCTCTTCAGGTTTACTGCATCCCTTGGACCTTCTTATTGACGATGAAACACAGAAATTGCATCGGCATTAAATACAAAAGGCACAAAGCCAACTTACGTACAAGAAGACTGACTCTTCTTACATTCTATTATTTGAGCCTTTCCTGTGTGACCAGTTTTAGATATCGATGCTCCACTTCAGGTTCATTGTATCCCTTGGACCGTCTTATTGACGATGAAACACAGAAATTGCATTGGAATTAAATACAAAAGGCACAATGCCGACTTAAGTACAAGAAGACTGACTCTTCTTACAGTCTATGCTTTAAACCTTTCCTGTGAGAACAGTTTTAGATTCCTATGCTTCCCTTTATGTTTTCTGTATCCCTTGGACCTTCATATTGATGATGAAACACAGAAATTGCATCGGAATTAAATGCAAAAGACAAAATGCCGACTTAAGTACAAGAAGACTGACTCTTATTACTGTCTATGTTTGAACCATTCCTGTGAGACCAGTTTTAGATTCAGATGCTTCACTTCAGATTCACTATATCCGTTGGACTTTGTTATTGAACATGAAACACAGAAATTAAATCGGCATTAAATACAAAAGGCACAATGCCGACTTATGTACCAGAAGACTGACTCATCTTCCTGTCTATGTTTTGAACCATTCCTGTGAGACAGTTTTAGATTCCGATGCTTCACATCAGGTTTACTGTATCCCTTGGACCTTCTTATTGACGATGAAACACAGAAATTGCATCGGAATTTAATACAAAAAGCACAATGCCGACATAAGTACAAGAAGCCTGATTCTTCTTACATTCTATAATTTGAACCTTTCCGGTGAGACCAGTTTTAGATTCCGATGCTTCACTTCAGGTGTACTGTATCCCTTGGACGTTCTTAATGACGATGAAACACAGAAATTGCATAGGAATTAAATACAAAAGGTACAAATGCGACTTACCTACAGGAAGACTGACTCTTCTTAATGTCAATGTTTTGAACCTTTTCCTGTGAAACCAGTTTTAGATTCCGATGGTTCACTTCAGGGTTACTGTATCCCTTTGAGCTCCATATTGACGATGAAACACAGAAACTGCATCGAAATTAAATACAAAAAGCAAAATGGCGACTTAAGTACAAGAACGCTGACTCTTCTTACTGTCAATGTTTTGAACCTTTCCAGTGAGACCAGTTTTAGAATCAGGTGCTTCACTTCAGGTTTTCTGTATCCCTTTGACTTTCTTATTGACGATGTAGCACAGAAATTCCATCGGAATTAAATAAAAAAGGCACAATGCTGACTTACGTACACCAAAACTGACTCTTCTTACTGTCTATGTTTTGAACTTTTCCTGTGCGACCAGTTTTAGATTCCGATGCCTCAATTCAGGGTTACTGTATCCCTTGGACCTTCTTATTGACGATGAAATACAGAAATTGCATCGGAATTAAATACAAAAGGCACAATGGTGACTTAAGTACAAGAAGACTGACTCTTCTTACTGTCTATGCTTTGAATCTTTCCTGTGAGACCAGTATTAGATTCAGATGTTTCACTTCAGGTGTAATGTATCCCTTGGACCTTCTTATTGACGATGAAACACAGAAATGGCATAGGAATTAAATACAAAAGGTACAATGGCGACTTACGTACAAGAAAACTGACTCTTCTTACAGTCCATGTTTTGAACCTTTCCTGTGAGACCAGTTTTAGATTCCGATGCTTCACTTCAGGGTTACTGTATCACTTGGACCTTCTTATTAACGACGAAACACAGAAATTTCAGGGGAATTAAATACAAAAGGTACAATGCCGACTTAAGTACAAGAAGACTGACTCTTCTTACTGTCTACTTTTTGAACCATTCCTGTGAGACCAGTTTTAGATACCGATGTTTCTCTTCAGGTTTACTGCATCCCTTGGACGTTCTTATTGACGATGAAAAACAGAAATTGCATCGGAATTAAATACAAACGGCACAAAGCCGACTTAAGTACCAGATGACTGACTCTTCTTACATTCTATTATTTGAGCCTTTCCTGTGTGACCAGTTTTAGATATCGATGCTCCACTTCAGGTTCATTGTATCCCTTGGACCGTCTTATTGACGATGAAACACAGAAATTGCATCGGAATTAAATACAAAAGGAACAATGCCGACTTACGTACAAGAAGACTGACTCATCTTACTGTCTACGTTTCGAACCATTCCTGAGAGACAGTTTTAGATTCCGATGCTTCACTTCAGGTTTACTGCAACCTCTGGACCTTCTTATTGACGATGAAACACAGAAATTGCATCGGAATTAAATACAAAAGGCACAAAGCCAACTTAAGTGCAAGAGGACTGACTCTTATTACGTTTCATTATTTGAGCCTTTCCTGTGAGACCAGTTTTAGTTATCGATGCTTCAATTCAGGTTTACTGTATCCCCTGGACAATCTTATTGACGATGAGACACAGAAATTACATCGGAATTATATACAAAAGGCACAATGCCGACTTAAGTACATCAAGACTGACTCTTCTTACAGTCCATGTTTTAAACCTTTCCTGTGAGAACAGTTTTAGATTCCTATGCTTCCCTTTATGTTTTCTGTATCCCTTGGACCTTCGTATCGACGATGAAACTCAAAAACTGCATCGGAATTAAATACAAAAGACAAAATGCCGACTTCAGTACAAGAAGACTGACTCTTATTACTGTCTATGTTTGAACCATTCCTGTGAGACCAGTTTTAGATTCAGATGCTTCACTTCATGTTTACTGTATCCCTTGGACTTTGTTATTGAAGATGAAACACAGAAATTAAATCGGCATTAAATACAAAAGGCACAATGCCGACTTATGTACAAGAAGACTGACTCATCTTACTGTCTATGTTTTGAACCATTCCTGTGAGACAGTTTCAGATTCCGATGCTTCACTTCAGGTTTACTGTATCCCTTGGACCTTCTTATTGACGATGAAACACAGAAATTGCATCGGAATTAAATACAAAAGGCACAATGCCGACATAAGTACAATAGGCCTGATTCTTCTTACATTCTATGATTTCAACCTTCCCGGTGAGACCAGTTTTAGATTCCGATGCTTCACTTCAGGTGTACTGTATCCCTTGGACATTCTTATTGACGATGAAACACAGAAATTGCATAGGAAATAAATACAAAAGGTACAAATACGATTTACCTACAGGAAGACTGACTCTGCTTACTGTCCATGTTTTGAATTTTTCCTGTGAGACCACTTTTAGATTCCGATGCTTCACTTCAGGTACACTGTATCCAGTGGACCTTCTTATTGACGATGAAACACAGAAATTGCATCGGAATTTAATACAAAAGGCACAATGCCGACATAAGTACAAGAAGCCTGATTCTTCTTACTGTCTATGCTTTGAATCTTTCCTGTGAGACCAGTTTTAGATTCAGATGTTTCACTTCAGGTGTAATGTATCCCTTGGACCTTCTTATTGACGATGAAACACAGAAATGGCATAGGAATTAAATACAAAAGGTACAATGGCGACTTACGTACAAGAAAACTGACTCTTCTTACAGTCCATGTTTTGAACCTTTCCTGTGAGACCAGTTTTAGATTCCGATGCTTCAGTTCAGGGTTACTGTATCACTTGGACCTTCTTATTGACGATGAAACTCAGAAATTGCATCCCAATTACATCCAAAAGGCACAATCCCGACTTAAGTACAAGAAGAGTGACTCTTCGTACCGTCTATGTTTTGAACCTTTGCTGTGAGACCAGTTTTAGATACCGATGTTTCTCTTCAGGTTTACTGCATCCCTTGGACGTTCTTATTGACGATGAAACACAGAAATTGCATCGGAATTAAATACAAAAGACACAAAGCCGACTTAAGTACAAGAGGACTGACTCTTCTTACATTCTATCATTTGAGCCTTTCCTGTGTGACCAGTTTTAGATATCGATGTTCCACTTCAGGTTCATTGTATCCCTTGGACCGTCTTATTGACGATGAAACACAGAAATTGCATCGGAATTAAATACAAAAGGCACAATGCCGACTTACGTACAAGAAGACTGACTCTTCTTACTGTCTATGCTTTGAATCTTTCCTGTGAGACCAGTATTAGATTCAGATGTTTCACTTCAGGTGTAATGTATCCCTTGGACCTTCTTATTGACGATGTAACACAGAAATGGCATAGGAATTAAATACAAAAGGTACAATGGCGACTTACGTACAAGAAAACTGACTCTCCTTACAGTCCATGTTTGAACCTTTCCTGTGAGACCAGTTTTAGATTCCGATGCTTCACTTCAGGGTTACTGTATTCCTTGGACATTCTTATTGATTATGAGACACAGAAACTGAATCGCCATTAAATACAAAAGGCACAAAGCCAACTTAAGTACAAGAGGACTGAATCATCTTACATCCTGTGATTTGAACCATTCCTGTGAGACCAGTTTTAGATTCCGATGCTTCACTTCAGGTTTTCGGTATCCCTTGGTCTTTCTTATTGATGATGAAACAGAGAAATTCCATCGGAATTAAATACAAAATGCACAATGGCGACTTAAGTACACGAAAACTGACTCTTCTTACTGTCTATGTTTTGAACCTTTCCTGTGCTACCAGTTTTAGATATCGATGCTTCACTTAACGTTTACTGTATCCCTTGGACCTCCATATTGACGAAGAAACAAAGAAATTGCATCGGAATTAAATACAAAGAGCACAATGCCGACTTAAAAACAAGAGACTGGATCTTCTGACATTCTAAGTTTTGAACCATTCCTGTGAGACCAGTTTTAGATTCCGATGCTTCACTTCAGGTTTTCTTTATCTCTTCGACCTTCTTATTGTCGATGAAACACAGAAACTGCACCGGAATTAAATAAAAAAGCAAAATGCCGACTTGATTACAAGAAGACTGATTCTTTTTACTGTCTATGTTTTAAACCTTTCCTGTGAGAGAGTTTAGATTCAGATACTTCACTTCGGTTTACTGAATCCCTTGGTCCTTCTTATTGACGATGAAACACAGAAATCGCATCGGAATTAAATACAAAAGGCACAATGGCGACTTACGTACAAGAAGACTGACTCTTCTTACTGTCTATGCTTTGAACCTTTCCTCTGAGACCAGTTTTAGATTCCGATGTTTCACTTCATGTTTTCTGTATCCCTTCGAGCTCCTTATTGACGATGAAACACAGATATTGCAGCGGAATTAAATATAAAAAGCAAAATGCCGACTTAACTACAAGAAGACTGACTCTTCTTACTGTCTATGTTTGAACCTTTCCTGTGAGACCAGTTTTAGAATCAGGTGCTTCACTTCAGGTTTTCTGTATCCCTTAAACTTTCTTATTGATAATGAAACACAGAAATTGCATCAGAATTAAATACAAAAGGCACAATGGCGACTTACGTACACGAAGACTGATTCTTCTTACTGTCTATGTTTTGAAACTCTCCTGTGAGACCAGTTTTAGATTCCGATGCTTCACTTCAGGGTTACTGTATCCCTTGGACCTTCTTATTGACGATGAAATACAGAAATTGCATCGGAATTAAATACAAAAGGCACAATGGCGACTTCAGTAAAAGAGGACTGCCTCTTCTTACATTCCATGAGTTGAGCCTTTCCTGTTATACCAGTTTTAGATATCGATGCTTCACTTCAGGTCTACTGTATCCCTTGGACCTTCTTATTGACGATGAAACACAGAAATTGCATCGGAATTAAATACAAATGGCACAAAGGCAACTTACGTACAAGAAGACTGACTCTTCTTATTGTCTATGTTTTGAACCTCTTCTGTGAGACCAGTTTTTGATTCCGATGCTTCACTTCAGGTTTACTGTATCCTTTGGACCTTCTTATTGACGATGAAACACAGAAATTGCATCGGAATTAATTACAAAAGACACAATGCTGACCTAAGTATAAGAAGACTGACTCTTCTTACTGTCTATGTTTTGAACCTTTCCTGTGAGATCAGTTTCAGAGTCCGATGCTTCACTTCAGGTTTACTGTATCCCTTGGACCTTCTTTTTCACGATGAAACACAGAAGCTGCATCGGAATTAAATACAAACGGCACAATGCCGTCTTAAGTACAAGAGGACTGACTCATCTTACATTTTATGATTTGAGCCATTCCTGTGGGACCATTTTCAGATTCCGATGCTTCTCCTCACTTTTACTGTGTCCCTTGGACCTTCTTATTGACGATGAAGCACAGAAATTGCATCGGAATTAAATACAAAAGGCACAATGCCGACTTAAGTACAAGAGGACTGACTCTTATTACATTCTATGATTTGAGCCTTTCCTGTGAGACCATTTTCTAATTTCGATGTTTCACTTCAGGTTTTCTGTATCACTTGGACCTTCTTATTGACGATGAAATACAGAAATTGAATCGGAATTAAATACAAATTCTTAATGCCGACTTACGTACAGGAAGACTGACTCTTCTTACTGTCTATGATTTGAACAATTGCTGTGAGACCACTTTTAGATTCCGATGCTTTACTTCAGGTTTATTGTATCCCTTGGACCTCCTTATTGACAATGAAACACAGAAATTGCATCGCAATTCAATACAAAAGGCTTAATGTTGACTTAAGTATAAGTGGACTGACTCTTCTTACATTCTATGAATTGAGCCTTCCCTGTGAGACCAGTTTTAGATTCCGATGCTTCACTTAAGGTTTACTGTATTCCTTGGACTTTCTTATTGACGACGAAACACAGATATTGTATGGGAATGGAATACAAAGGGCCCAATGCCGACTTAAGTACAAGAGGACTGACTCTTCTTACTAACTATGTTTTGGGCAATTCCTGTGTGACCAGTTTTAGATTCCCATGCTTCGCTTCAGGTTTACTGTATCCCCTGGACTTTCTTATTGACGTAGAAGCACAGAAATTGCATCGGAATTAAATACAAAATGCACATTGCCGACTTAAGTACAAGAGGACTGACTCTTCTTACATTCTATGATTTCAAACATTCCTGTGAGACCATTTTCAGATACCGATGCTTCTCCTCAGGTTTACTGTACCCCTTATACCTTCTTATTGACGATGAAACACAGAAATTGCATCGGAATTCAATACAAAAGGCACATTGCCGACTTAAGTACAGGAAGACTGACTCTTCTTTCTGTCTTTGAATTGAACCTTTCCTGTGAGACCAGTTTTAGATTCCGATGCTTCACTTCAAGTTCACTGTACCCCTTGACCTTCTAATTGACGATAAAGCACATAAATTGCATCGGAATTAAATACAAAGGCGCGATTCCGACTTAAGTACTAGAAGACTGACTCTTCTTACTGTCTACGTTTTGAAACTTTCCTGTGAGACCAGTTTTAGATTCCGATGCTCCACTTCAGGTTTCCTCTATCCCGTGGAACTTATTATTGACGATGAAACACAGAAATTGCATCGGAATTAAAAACGAAATACACAATGCCGACTTAAGAACAAGAAGACTGACTCTTCTTACTGTCTATGCTTTGAGCCTTTCCTGTGAGACCAGTTTTTGATTCCGATGCATCACTTCAGGTTTACTGTATCCCTTGGACCTACTTATTGACGATGAAACACACAAATTGCATCGGAATTAAATACAAAAGGCACCATGGCGACTTACGTACAAGAGGACTGACTCTTCTTACATTCTATGAGTTGAGCCTTTCCTGTGAGACCAGTTTTAGATATCGATGTTTCACTTCAGGTTTGCTGTATCCTTTGGACCTTCTTACTGACGATGTAACACAGAAATTGCATCGGAATTAAATACAAAAGGCACAATGCCGACATAAGTACAAGTAGACGGACACTTCTTACTGTCTATGTCTTGAACCTTTCCTGTGAGACCAGTTTTAGATTACGATGCTTCACTTCGGGTTACCTGTATCCCTAGGAACTTCTTACTGAAGATGAAACACAGAAATTGCATCGGAATTAAAAACAAAAAGCACAATGCCGACTTAAGTACAAGAACTCTGACTCTTCTTACTGTCTATGTTTTGAGCCTTTCCTGTGAGATCAGATTTAGATTCGGATGTTTCACTTCAGGTTTACTGTATCCCTTGGATCTTCTTTTTGACGATGAAACACAGAAATTGCATCGGAATTAAATACAAAAGGCACAATGCCGTCTTAAGTACAAGAGGACTGACTGTTCTAACATTCTATGATTTGAGCCTTTCCTGTGAGACCATTTTCTAATTTCGATGTTTCACTTCAGGTTTACCGTATCCCTTGGGCCTTCTTACTGACGATGAAACACATAAATTTAATCGGAATTACATACAAAAGGCAAAATGACGACTTAAGTACAAGAAGACTGACTCTTCTTACTGTCTATAATTTGAGCCATTGTTGTGAGACCACTTTTAGATTCCGATGCTTACTTCAGGTTTACTGTATCCCTCTGACCTTCTTTTTGACCATGAAACACAGAAATTGCGTCGGAATTAAATACCAAAGGCACAATGCCGACTTAAGTACAAAACGACTGACTCTTGTTACTGTCTATGTTTTGAGCCTTTCCTGTGAGACCAGTTTTAGATTCCGATGCTTTACTTCAGGTTTACTGTATCCCTTGGACCTTGTTATTGACGATGAAACACAGAAATTGCATCGGAATTAAGTGCAAAAGGCACAATGCTGACTTAAGTACAGGAAGACTGACTCTTCTTTCTGTCTTTGAATAGAACCTTTCATGTGAGACCAGTTTTAGATTCCGATACTTCACTGCAGGTTTACCGTATCCCTTGGACCTTCTTTTTGACGATAAAACACAGAAATTGCATCGGAATTAAATACAAAAGGCATAATGCCGACTCTAGTACAAGAGGACTGACTCTTCTTACTGTCCATGATTTAAGCCTTTCCTGTGAGAAAAGTTTTTGATTCCAATGCTTCACTTCAGTTTTACTGTATCCCTTGAACCATCTTATTGACGAAGAATCACACAAATTGCATCGGAATTAAATACAGAAGGCACAATGCCGACTTAAGTACAAGAAGACTGACTCTTCTTACTGTCGATGCTTTGAGCCTTTCATGTGAGACCGGTTTTAGATCCGATTCTTCCCTTCAGGTTTACTGTACCCCTTGGACCTTCTTATTGACGATGAAACACAGAAATTGCATCGGAATTATATACAAGAGGCGCAATGCCGACTTAAGTACAAGAGGACTGACTCTTCTTATATTCTATGATTTGAGCCTTTCCTGTGAGACCAGTTTTAGATTCCGATGCTTCACTTCAGGTTTACTGTATCCCTTGGACCTTCTTACTGACGACGAAACACAGAAATTGCAACGAAATTAAGTACAAAAAGCACAATGCCGACTTAAGTATAAGAGGACTGACTCTTCTTACTGTCTATGTCTTGAACTTTTCCTGTGAGACCAGTTTTAGATTCCGATGCATCTTTTCAGGTTCAGTGTATGCCTTGGACGTCCTTATTGACGATGAAACACAATAACTGCATCGGAATTCAATACAAAAGGCTTAATGTTGACATAAGTACAAGAGGACGGACTCTTCTTACATTCTATGAGTTGAGCCTTTCCTGTGAGTCCAGTTTTAGATATCGACGCTTCACTTCAGGTTTACTGTATCCCTAGGACCTTCTTATTGACAATGGAACACAGAAATTGCATCGGAATTAAATACAAAAGGAACAATGCCGACATAAGTACAAGTTGACTGACACTTCTTACTGTCTATGTTTTGAGCCTTTCCTGTGAGATCAGATTTAGATTCCGATGCTTCACTTCAGGTATACTGTATCCCTTGGGCCTTCTTATTGACGATAAAACACATATATTGCATCGGAATTTAATACAAAATGCACAATCCCGACTTAAGTACAAGAGCACTGACTCTTCTAACTGTCTATGTTTTGAACCCTTCCTGAGAGACCAGTTTTTGATTCCGATGCATCACTTCAGGTTTACTGTATCCCATGACCTTCTAATTGACGATGAAACACAGATATTGCACCGGAATTAAATACAAAATGCACAATGCCGACTCTAGTACATGAAGACTGACTCTTCTTACTGTCCATGCTTTGAGCCTTTCCTGTGAGACCATTTTTAGCTTCCGATGCTTCACTTCAGGTTTACTGTATCCCTTGGACCTTCTTATGGACGATGAATCACAGAAATTATATCGGAATTCAATACAAATGGCATAATGCCGACTTAAGTACAAGAGGACTGTCTCTTCTTACAATCTATGATTTGAGCCTTTCCTGTGAGACCAGTTTTAGATATCGATGCTTCACTTCAGGTTTACTCTATCCCTTGGACCTTCTTATTGACGATGGTACACAGAAATCGCATCGGAATTAAATACAAAAGGCCCAATGCCGACTCAATTACAAGGAGACTGACCGTCTGTCTATGTTTTGAGCCTTTCCTGTGAGACCAGTTTTACATTCCGATGCTTTACATTAGGTTTACTGTATCCCTTGGACCTTCTTATTGACGATGAAACACAGAAATTGCATCAGAATTAAATACAAATGGCACAATGCCGACTTAAGTACAAGAGGACTGACTCTTCTGATATTCTATGATTTGAGCCTATCCTGTGAGACCAGTTTTAGATCCCGATGCTTCACCTCAAGTTTACTGTATCCCTTGACCTTCTAATTGACGATGAAACACAGAAATTGCATCGGAATTAAAGACAAAGGCGCGATTCCGACTTAAGTACTAGAAGACTGACTCTTCTTACTGCCTACGTTTTGAAACATTCCTGTGAGACCAGTTTTAGTTTCCGATGCTCCACTTCAGTGTTTCTGTATCCCGTGGACCTTATTATTGACGATGAAACACAGATATTGCATCGGAATAAAAAACGAAAGGCACAATGCCGACTTAAGAACAAGAAGACTGACTCTTCTTACTGTCTATGCTTTGAGCCTTTCCTGTGAGACCAGATTTTGATTCCGATGCATCACTTCAGGTTTACTGTATCCCTTGGACCTACTTATTGACGATGAAACACACAAATTGCATCGGAATTAAATACAAAAGGCACAATGCCGACTTACGTACAAGAGGACTGACTCTTCTTACATTCTATGAGTTGAGTCTTTCCTGTGAGACCAGTTTTAGATATCGATGTTTCGCTTCAGGTTTGCTGTATCCTTTGGACCTTCTTATTGACGATGGAACACAGAAATTGCATCGGAATTAAATACAAAAGGCACAATGCCGACTTAAGTACAAGTTGACTGACACTTCTTACTGACTATGCTTTGAACCTTTCCTGTGAGACCAGTTTTAGATTACGATGCTTCACTTCGGGTTACCTGTATCCCTAGGAACTTCTTATTGAAGATGAAACACAGAAATTGCATCGGAATTAAAAACAAAAAGCACAATGCCGACTTAAGTACAAGAACTCTGACTCTTCTTACTGTCTATGTTTTGAGCCTTTCCTGTGAGATCAGATTTAGATTCCGATGCTTCACGTCAGGTTTACTGTATCCCTTGGATCTTCTTTTTGACGATGAAACACAGAAATTGCATCGGAATTAAATACAAAAGGCACAATGTCGTCTTAAGTACAAGAGGACTGACTCTTCTTACATTCTATGATTTGAGCCTTTCCTGTGAGACCGTTTTCAGATTCCGATGCTTCTCTTCAGGTTTACTTTATCCCTTGGACCTTCTTATTGACGATGAAACTCAGAAATTGCATCGGAATTAAATACGAAAGGCACAATGTCGACTAAAGTGAAAGGGGACTGACTCTTCCTACATTCTATGATTTGAGGCTTTCCTGTGAGACCATTTTCTGATTTCGATGTTTCACTTCAGGATTACTGTATCCCTTGGACCTTCCTATTGACGATGAAACACAGAAATTGCATCGGAATTAAATACAAAAGGCACAATGCCGACTTAAGTACAAGAAGACTGACTGTTCTTTCTGTCTTTGTTTTGAACCTTTCCTGTGAGACTAGTTTTAGATTCCGATGCTTCACTTCAGTTTTACTGTATCCCTTGGACCTTCTTATTGACGATGACACACAGAATTGCAATGGGAATTACATACAAAAGGCAAAATGCCGACTTAAGTACAAGGAGTCTGACTCTTCTTACTGTCTATGATTTGAGCCATTGCTGTGAGACCACTTTTAGATTCCGATGCTTCACTTCAGGTTTACTGTACCCCTTGGACATTCTTATTGACGATGAACACAGAAATTGCGTCGGAATTAAATACAAAAGGAACAATGCCGACTTAAGTTCAAAAAGACTGACTCTTCTTACTGTCTATGTTTTGAGCCTTTCCTGTGAGACCAGTTTTTGATTCCGATGCTTCACTTCAGGTTTACTATATCCCTTGGATCTTCTTTTTGACGATGAAACACAGAAATTGCATCGGAATTAAATACACAAGGCACAATGACGGCTTAAATACAAAAAGACTGACTCTTCCTACTGTCTATGTTGTGAACCCTTCCTGTGAGACCAGTTTTAGATTCCGATGCTTCACTTCTGGTTTACTGTATCCCCTGGACCTTGTTATTGACGATGAAACACTGAAGTTGCATCTGAATTAAATGCAAAAGGCACAATGCCGACTTAAGTACAAGAGGAATGACTCTTTTTACATTCTATGATTGGAGCGTTTCCTGTGAGACCACTTTTAGATATCGATGCTTCACTTCAGGTTTACTCTATCCCTTGGACCTTCTTATTGACGATGAAACAATGATATTGCATCGGAATTAAATACAAAAGGCACAACCCCGACTTAAGTACAAGAGGACTGACTCTTCTTACTGTCTATGTTTTGAACCCCTCCTGTGAGACAAGTTTTTGATTCCGATGCATCACTTCAGATTTACTGTATCCCTTGGACCCAGTTATTGACGATGAAACACAGAAATTGCATCGGAATTAAATACAAAAGGCACAATGCCAACTTAACTACAAGAAGACTGACTCCTCTAACTGTCTATGGTTTCACCCTTTCCTGTGAGACCAGTTTTAGATTCCGATGATTCACTTCAGGTTTACTGTATCCCTTGGACAATCTAATTGACGATGAAATATATAAATTGCTTCTGAATTACATACAAAAGGCACAATGCTGATTTAAGTACAAACAGACTGGCTCTTCTTACTGTCTATGTTGTGAACATTTCCTGTGAGACCAGTTTTAGATTCCCCTGCTCCCCTTCAGGTTTACTGTATCCCTTGGACCTTCTTACTGTCTATGGTTTCAACCTTTCCTGTGAGACCAGTTTTAGATTCCGATGCTTCACGTCAGGTTTACTGTATCCCTTGGACCTTCATCTAGACGATGAAACACAGAAAATGCATCGGAATAAAATACAAATGGCACAATGTCGACTAAAGTACAAGAACACTGGCTCTTCTTACTCTCTATGCTTTTAGCCTTTCCTGTGAGACCAGTTTTAGATTCCGATGCTTTGCTTCAGGTTTACTGTATCCCTTAGACCTTCATATTGACGATGAAACACAGAAACTGTATCGGAATTAAATACAAATGGCACAATGTCGTCTAAAGTACAAGAACACTGGTTCTTCTTACTCTCTATGCTTTAACCTTTCCTGTGAGACCAGTTTAGGATTCCGATGCTTTGCTTCAATGCCGACTTAAGTACAAGAGGACTGACTGTTCTAACATTCTATGATTTGAGCCTTTCCTGTGAGACCATTTTCTAATTTCGATGTTTCACTTCAGGTTTACTGTATCCCTTGGGCCTTCTTATTGACGATGAAACACATAAATTTAATCGGAATTACATACAAAAGGCAAAATGACGACTTAAGTACAAGAAGACTGACTCTTCTTACTGTCTATAATTTGAGCCATTGTTGTGATACGACTTTTAGATTCCGATGCTTCACTTCAGGTTTAGTGTATCCCTTGGACCTTGTTATTGACGATGAAACACAGAAATTGCATCGGTATTAATTGCAAAAGGCACAATGCTGACTTAAGTACAGGAAGACTGACTCTTCTTTCTGTCTTTGAATTGAACCTTTCATGTGTGACCAGTTTTAGATTCCGATACTTCACTTCAGGTTTACCGTATCCCTTGGACCTTCTTTTTGACGATAAAACACAGAAATTGCATCGGAATTAAATACAAAAGGCATAATGCCGACTCTAGTACAAGAGGACTGACTCTTCTTACTGTCCATGTTTTAAGCCTTTCCTGTGAGACCAGTTTTTGATTCCAATGCTTCACTTCAGTTTTACTGTATCCCTTGAACCTTCTTATTGACGATGAATCACACAAATTGCATCGGAAATAAATACAAAAGGCACAATGCCGACTTAAGTACAAGAAGACTGACTCTTCTTACTGTCGATGCTTTGAGCCTTTCATGTGAGACCAGTTTTAGATCCGATTCTTCCCTTCAGGTTTACTGTACCCCTTGGACCTTCTTATTGACGATGAAACACAGAAATTGCATCGGAATTATATACAAGAGGCGCAATGCCGTCTTAAGTACAAGAGGACTTCCTCTTCTTATATTCTATGATTTGAGCCTTTCCTGTGAGACCAGTTTTAGATTCCGATGCTTCACTTCAGGTTTACTGTATCCCTTGGACCTTCTTCTACATCTACATCTACATCTACGTCCATACTCCGCAAGCCACCCGACGGTGTGTGGCGGAGGGTACCTTCAGTACCTCTATCGGTTCTCCCTTCTATTCCAGTCTCGTATTGTTCGTGGAAAGAAGGACTGTCGGTATGCCTCTGTGTGGGCTCTAATCTCTCTGGTTTTATCCTCATGGTCTCTTCGCGAGATATACGTAGGAGGGAGCAATATACTGCTTGACTCTTCGGTGAAGGTATGTTCTCGAAACTTCAATAAAAGCCCGTACCGAGCTACTGAGCGTCTCTCCTGCAGAGTCTTCCACTGGAGTTTATCTATCATCTCCGTAACGCTTTCGCGATTACTAAATGATCCTGTAACGAAGCGCGCTGCTCTCCGTTGGAGCTTCTCTATCTCTTCTATCAACCCTATCTGGTACGGATCCCACACTGCTGAGCAGTATTCAAGCAGTGGGCGAACAAGCGTACTGTAACCTACTTCCTTTGTTTTCGGATTGCATTTCCTTAGGATTCTTCCAATGAATCTCAGTCTGGCATCTGCTTTACCGACGATCAACATTATATGATCATTCCATTTTAAATCACTCCTAATGCGTACTCCCAGATAATTTATGGTATTAACTGCTTCCAGTTGCTGACCTGCTATTTTGTAGCTAAATGATAAAGGATCTAACTTTCTGTTTATTCGCAGCACTTTACACTTGTCTACATTGAGATTCAATTGCCATTCCTTGCACCATGCGTCAATTCGCTGCAGATCCTCCTGCATTTCAATACAATTTTCCATTGTTACAACCTCTCGGTACACCACAGCATCATCTGCAAAAAGCCTCAGTGAACTTCCGATGTCATCCACCAGGTCAATTATGTATATTGTGAATAGCAACGGTCCTATGACACTCCCCTGCGGCACACCTGAAATCACTCTTACTTCGGAAGACTTCTCTCCATTGAGAATAACATGCTGCGTCCTGTTATCTAGGAACTCCTCAATCCAATCACACAATTGGTCTGATAGTCCATATGCTCTTACTTTGTTCATTAAACGACTGCGGGAACTGTATCGAACGCCTTGCGGAAGTCAAGAAATACGGCATCTACCTGTGAACCCGTGTCTATGGCCCTCTGAGTCTCGTGGACGAATAGCGCGAGCTGGGTTTCACATGACCGTCTTTTTCGAAACCCATGCTGATTCCTACAGAGTAGATTTCTAGTCTCCAGAAAAGTCATCATACTCGAACACAATACGTGTTCCAAAATTCTTACTGACGACGAAACACAGAAATTGCAACGAAATTAAGTACAAAAAGCACAATGCCGACTTAAGTAAAAGAGGACTGACTCTTCTTACTGTCTATGTCTTGAACTTTTCCTGTGAGACCAGTTTTAGATTCCGATGCATCTTTTCAGGTTCAGTGTATGCCTTGGACCTCCTTATTGACGATGAAACATAATAACTGCATCGGAATTCAATACAAAAGGCTTAATGTTGACATAAGTACAAGAGGACGGACTCTTCTTACATTCTATGAGTTGAGCCTTTCCTGTGAGTCCAGTTTTAGATATCGACGCTTCACTTCAGGTTTACTGTATCCCTAGGACCTTCTTATTGACAATGGAACACAGAAATTGCATCGGAATTAAATACAAAAGTCATAATGCCGACTTAAGTACAAGTATACTGACACTTCTTACTGTCTATGTTTTGAACCTTTTTTGTGAGACCAGTTTTAGATTACGATGCTACACTTCGGGTTACCTGTATCCCTAGGAACTTCCTATTGACGATGGAACACAGAAATTGCATGCGAATTAAAGACAAAACGTACAATGCCGACTTAAGTACAAGAACACTGACTCTTCTTACTGTCTATGCTTTGAACCTTTCCTGTGAGATCAGATTTAGATTCCGATGCTTCACTTCAGGTATACTGCATCCCTTGGACCTTCTTATGGACGATGAATCACAGAAATTATATCGGAATTCAATACAAATGGCACAATGCCGACTTAAGTACAAGAGGACTGACTCTTCTGATATTCTATGATTTGAGCCTATCCTGTGAGACCAGTTTTAGATCCCGATGCTTCACTTCAAGTTTACTGTATCCCTTGACCTTCTAATTGACGATGAAACACAGAAATTGCATCGGAATTAAAGACAATGGCGCGATTCCGACTTAAGTACTAGAAGACTGACTCTTCTTACTGTCTACGTTTTGAAACATTCCTGTGAGACCAGTTTTAGATTCCGATGCTCCACTTCAGTGTTCCTGTATCCCGTGGACCTTATTATTGACGATGAAACACAGAAATTGCATCGGAATAAAAAACGAAAGGCACAATGCCGACTTAAGAACAAGAAGACTGACTCTTCTTAATGTCTATGCTTTGAGCCTTTCCTGTGAGACCAGTTTTTGATTCCGATGCATCACTTCAGGTTTACTGTATCCCTTGGACCTACTTATTGACGATGAAACACACAAATTGCATCGGAATTAATTACAAAAGGCACAATGCCGACTTACGTACAAGAGGACTGACTCTGCTTACATTCTATGAGTTGAGCCTTTCCTGTGAGACCAGTTTTAGATATCAATGTTTCACTTAAGGTTTGCTGTATCCTTTGGACCTTCTTATTGACGATGGAACTCAGAAATTGCATCGGAATTAAATACAAAAAGCACAATGCCGACTTAAGTACAAGTTGACTGACACTTCTTACTGACTATGTTTTGAACCTTTCCTGTGAGACCAGTTTTAGATTACGATGCTTCACTTCGGGTTACCTGTATCCCTAGGAACTTCTTATTGAAGATGAAACACAGAAATTGCATCGGAATTAAAAACAAAAAGCACAATGCCGACTTAAGTACAAGAACTCTGACTCTTCTTACTGTCTATGTTTTGAGCCTTTCCTGTGAGATCAGATTTAAATTCCGATGCTTAACGTCAGGTTTACTGTATCCCTTGGATCTTCTTTTTGACGATGAAACACAGAAATTGCATCGGAATTAAATACAAAAGGCACAATGCCGACTTAAGTACAAGAACTCTGACTCTTCTTACTGTCTATGTTTTGAGCCTTTCCTGTGAGATCAGATTTAGATTCCGATGCTTCACGTCAGGTTTACTGTATCCCTTGGACCTTCGTAATGTCGATGAAACACAGAAATTGCAGCGGATAAGTGCAAGAAGGCTGACTCTTCTTACTGTCTATGTTCTGAACCTTTCCTGTTAGACCAGTTTTAGTTTCCGATGCTTCACATCAGGTTTACAGTATCCCTTGGACCTTCATATTGACGATGAAACACAGAAATTGCATCGCAAATAAATACAAAGGGCACAATGCCGACTTAAGTACAAGAGGACTGACTCTTCTTACATTCTATGATTTGTGCCTTTCCTGTGAGACCAGTTTTAGATTCCGATGCTTT
Organism: Schistocerca piceifrons; assembly: GCF_021461385.2. Lineage (NCBI taxonomy): Eukaryota > Metazoa > Arthropoda > Insecta > Orthoptera > Acrididae > Schistocerca > Schistocerca piceifrons. Next base: position 3,804,566 of record NC_060142.1, read on the forward strand.
ACTTCAGGTTTACTGTATCCCTTGGACCTTCTTATTGACGATGAAACACGGATATTGCATCGGAATTAATACGAAAGGCTCAATGCCGACTTAAGTACAAGAGGACTGACCCTTCTTACTTTCTCTGATTTGAGCCTTTCCTGTGAGACCAGTTTTAGATTCTGATGCTTCACTTCATTTTTACTGTATCCCTTGGACCTTCATATTGACGATAAAACAAAGAAATTGCGTCGGTATTAAATACAAAAGCACAATGCCGACTTAAGTACAAGAAAACTGACTCTTCTTACATTCTATGATTTGTGCCTTTCCTGTGCGACCAGTATTAGATTCCGATGCTTCACTTCAGGTTTGCTGTATCCCTTGGGCCTTCATATTGACGATGAAAAACAGATATCGTATCTGAATCAAATACAAAAAACACAATGCCGACTTAAGTACAAGAGGACTGACTCCTCTTACAGTCTATGATTTGAGCCTTTCCTGTGAGACCAGATTTAGATTCCGGTGCTTTACTTCAGGTTTACTGTATCCCTTGGACCTTCTTATTGACGACGAAACACAGTAATTTCATCGTAATCAATTACAAAATGCACAGTGCCGACTTAGGTACAAGGGGACTGACCCATCTTACATTCTATGATTTGACCCTTTCCTGTGAGACCAGTTTTACATTCCGATGCTTTACATTAGGTTTACTGTATCCCTTGGACCTTCTTATTGACGATGAAACACAGAAATTGCATCGGAATTAAAGACAAAGGCGCGATTCCGACTTAAGTACTAGAAGACTGACTCTTCTTACTGTCTACGTTTTGAAACATTCCTGTGAGACCAGTTTTAGATTCCGATGCTCCACTTCAGTGTTCCTGTATCCCGTGGACCTTATTATTGACGATGAAACACAGAAATTGCATCGGAATAAAAAACGAAAGGCACAATGCCGACTTAAGAACAAGAAGACTGACTCTTCTTACTGTCTATGCTTTGAGCCTTTCCTGTGAGACCAGTTTTTGATTCCGATGCATCACTTCAGGTTTACTGTATCCCTTGGACCTACTTATTGACGATGAAACACACAAATTGCATCGGAATTAAATACAAAAGGCACAATGCCGACTTACGTACAAGAGGACTGACTCTTCTTACATTCTATGAGTTGAGCCTTTCCTGTGAGACCAGTTTTAGATATGTATGTTTCATTTCAGGTTTGCTGTATCCTTTGGACCTTCTTATTGACGATGGAACACAGAAATTGCATCGGAATTAAATACAAAAGGGACAATGCCGACTTAAGTACAAGTTGACTGACACTTCTTACTGACTATGTTTTGAACCTTTCCTGTGAGACCAGTTTTAGATTACGATGCTTCACGTCGGGTTACCTGTATCCCTAGGAACTTCTTATTGAAGATGAAACACAGAAATTGCATCGGAATTAAAAACAAAAAGCACAACGCCGACTTAAGTACAAGAACTCTGACTCTTCTTACTGTCTATGTTTTGAGCCTTTCCTGTGAGATCAGATTTAGATTCCGATGCTTCACGTCAGGTTTACTGTATCCCTTGGATCTTCTTTTTGACGATGAAACACAGAAATTGCATCGGAATTAAATACGAAAGGCACAATGTCGACTAAAGTGAAAGAGGACTGACTCTTCCTACATTCTATGATTTGAGGCTTTCCTGTGAGACCATTTTCTGATTTCGATGTTTCACTTCAGGTTTACTGTATCCCTTGGACCTTCCTATTGACGATGAAACACAGAAATTGCATCGGAATTAAATACAAAAGGCACAATGCCGACTTAAGTACAAGAAGACTGACTGTTCTTTCTGTCTTTGCTTTGAACCTTTCCAGTGAGACCAGTTTTAGATTCCGATGCTTCACTTCAGTTTTACTGTATCCCTTGGACCTTTTTATTGACGATGTCACACAGAATTGCAATGGGAATTACATACAAAAGGCAAAATGCCGACTTAAGTACAAGGAGTCTGACTCTTCTTACTGTCTATGATTTGAGCCATTGCTGTGAGACCACTTTTAGATTCCGATGCTTCACTTCAGGTTTACTGTACCCCTTGGACCTTCTTATTGACGATGAACTCAGAAATTGCGTCGGAATTAAATACAAAAGGAACAATGCCGACTTAAGTTCAAAAAGACTGACTCTTCTTACTGTCTATGTTTTGAGCCTTTCCTGTGAGACCAGATTTTGATTCCGATGCTTCACTTCAGGTTTACTATATCCCTTGGATCTTCTTTTTGACGATGAAACACAGAAATTGCATCGGAATTAAATACACAAGGCACAATGACGGCTTAAGTACAAAAAGACTGACTCTTCTTACTCTCTATGTTGTGAACCCATCCTGTGAGACCAGTTTTAGATTCCGATGCTTCACTTCTGGTTTTCTGTATCCCCTGGACCTTCTTATTGACAATGAAACACTGAAGTTGCATCTGAATTAAATGCAAAAGGCACAATGCCGACTTAAGTACAAGAGGACTGACTCTTTTTACTTTCTATGATTGGAGCGTTTCCTGTGAGACCAGTTTTAGATATCGATGCTTCACTTCAGGTGAATGCAATGATATTGCATTGGAATTAAATACAAACTGCACAACCCCGACTTAAGTACAAGAGGACTGACTCTTCTTACTGTCTATGTTTTGAACCCCTCCTGTGAGACCAGTTTTTGATTCCGATGCATCACTTCAGATTTACTGTATCCCTTGGACCTACTTATTGACGAAGAAACACAGAAATTGCATCGGAATTAAATACAAAAGGCACAATGCCAACTTAAGTACAAGAAGACTGACTCCTCTAACTGTCTATGGTTTCAACCTTTCCTGTGAGACCAGTTTTAGATTCCGATGCTTCACTTCAGGTTTACTGTATCCCTTGGACATTCTAATTGACGATGAAACATAGAAATTGCTTCTGAATTACATACAAAAGGCACAATGCTGATTTAAGTACAAAAAGACTGACTATTCTTTCTGTCTATGTTGTGAACATTTCCTGTGAGACCAGTTTTAGATTCCCCTGCTTCCCTTCAGGTTTACTGTATCCCTTGGACCTTCTCACTGTCTATGGTTTCAACATCTCCTGTGAGACCAGTTTTTGATTCCGATGCATCACTTCAGATTTACTGTATCCCTTGGACCCACTTATTGACGATGAAACACAGAAACTGTATCGGAATTAATTACAAAACGCACAATGTCGACTTAAGTACATGAAGACTGGCTCTTTTTCTATCTATGTTTTCAGCCTTTCCTATGGTACCAAACTTAGATTCGCATGCTTAACATCCGGTTCACTGTATCCCTTGGACCTTCATATTGACGATGAAACACATAAATTGCATCGCAATTAAATACAAAAGGCACAATGCCGACTTAAGTACTAGAGGACTGACTCTACTTACATTCTATAATTTGAGCCTTTCCTGTGAGGCCAGTCTTAGGTTCCGATGCTCTTCTTCAGGTTTACTGTATCCCTTGGACCTTCTTATTGACGATGAAACACAGAAATTGCATCGGAATTAAGTACAAAAGGCATAATGCCGACTTAAGTACAGGAAGACTGACTCCTCTTACTGTCTATGGTTTCAACCTTCCCTGTGAGACCAGTTTTAGTTTCCGATGCTTCACTTCAGGTTTACTGTTTTCCTTGGACCTTCATATTGACGATGAAACACAGAAATGGATCCGAATAAAATACAAATGGCACAATGCCGACTTAAGTACAAGAATACTGACTATTCTCTCTGTCTATGTTTTGAACCTTTCCAGAGAGACCAGTTTTAGATTCCGATGCTTCACTTCAGGTTTACTGTATCAATTGGACTTTCTCATTGACGATGAAACAAAGAAATTGCATCGGAATTAAATACAAAAAGCACAATACCGACTTAAGTACAAGGGGACTGACTCTTCTTACTTTCTATGATCTGAGCCTATCCTGTCAGACCAGTTTTAGATTCTGATGCTTCACTTCAGGTGTACTGTATCCCTTGGGCCTTCTTATTGACGATGAAACACAGAAATTGCATAGCAATAAATACAAAAGGCACAATGCCAAATTAAGTACAAGAAGACTCACTCGTCTTACTGTCTATGTTTTGATCTTTTCCTGTGAGACCAGTTTTAGATTCCGATGCTTTACTTCAGGCTTACTGTATCCCTTGGACCTTCGTAATGTCGATGAAACACAGAAATTGCAGCGGATATGTGCAAGAAGACTGACTCTTCCTACTGTCTATGTTCTGAACCTTTCCTGTTAGACCAGTTTTAGATTCCGATGCTTCACATCAGGTATACAGTATCCCTTGGACCTTCATATTGACGATGAAACACAGAAATTGCATCGGAATTAAATACAAATGGCACAATGTCAGCTAAGTAGAAGAACACTGGCTCTTCTTACTGTCTATGCTTTGAACCATTCCTGTGTGACCAGTTTTAGATTACGATGCTTCACTTCAGGTCTACTGTATCCCTTAGACCTTCAAATTGACGATGAAATACAGAAATTGCAGAGAAATTAAAGATAAAACGCCCAATGTCCACTTAAGTATAAGAAGACTGGCTCATCTTTCTGTCTATGTTTTCAGCCTTTCCTCTGAGACCAGTTTTAGATTCCGATGCTTCACTTCAGGTTCACTGTATCCCTTGGACCTTCATATTGACGATGAAACACAGAAATTGCATCGCAAATAAATACAAAGGGCACAATGCCGACTTAAGTACAAGAGGACTGACTCTTCTTACATTCTATGATTTGTGCCTTTCCTGTGAGACCAGTTTAAGATTCCGATGCTTTACTTCTGGTTTACTGTATCCCTTGGACCTTCTTATTGACGATGAAACACAGATATTGCATCGGAATTAATACGGAAGGCTCAATGCCGACTTAAGTACAAGAGGACTGACCCTTCTTACTTTCTCTGATTTGAGCCTTTCCTGTGAGACCAGTTTTAGATTCTGATGCTTCACTTCAGGTTTACTGTATCCCTTGGACCTTCATATTGACGATAAAACAAAGAAATTGCGTCGGTATTAAATACAAAAGCACAATGCCGACTTAAGTACAAGAAAACTGACTCTTCTTACATTCTATGATTTGTGCCTTTCCTGTGCGACCAGTATTAGATTCCGATGCTTCATTCAGGTTTACTGTATCCCTTGGGCCTTCATATTGACGATGAAACACAGATATTGTATCTGAATCAAATACAAAAAACACAATGGCGACTTAAGTACAAGAGGACTGACTCCTCTTAGAGTCTATGATTTGAGCCTTTCCTGTGAGACCAGATTTAGATTCCGGTGCTTTACTTCAGGTTTACTGTATTCCTTGGACCTTCTTATTGACGACGAAACACAGAAATTTCATAGTAATCAATTACAAAAGGCACAGTGCCGACTTAGGTACAAGGGGACTGACCCATCTTACATTTTATGATTTGACCCTCTCCTGTGAGACTAGTTTTAGATTCCAATGCTTCACTTCAGGTTTACTGTATCACTTGGACCTTCTTATTGACGATGAAACACAAAATGCATAGGAATTAACTACAAAACGCACAGTGCTGACTTAAGTACAAGGGCACTGTCCCTTCTTACATTCTATGATTTGAGCCTTTCCCGTGAGACCAGTTTTAGATTCCGATGCTTCACTTCAGGTTTGCTGTATCCCTTGGACCTTCTTATTGGCGATGAAGCACGGCAATCTCATCGGAATTAACTACAAAAGGCACAGTGCTGACTTAAGTACAAGGGCACTGTCCCTTCTTACATTCTATGATTTGACCCTTTCCTGTGAGACCAGTTTTAGATTCCAATGCCTCACTTCAGGTTTGCTGTATCACTTGGACCTTCTTATTGACGATGAAACACAAAATACATAGGAATTAAATACAAAAGGCACACAGCCGACTTAAGTACAAGAAGACTGACTCTTGTTACTGTCTATGGTTTGAACCTATCCTGTGAGACCAGTTTTAGATTCCGATGCTTCACTTGAGGTTTACTTTATCCCTTGGACCTTCATATTGACGATGAAACACAGACATTGCAGCGGAATTAAATACAAAAGACACAATGCTGTCTTAAGTACAAGAAGACTGACTCTTCTTACTGTCTATGTTCTGAACCCTTCCTGTGAGACCAGTTTTAGATTCCGATGCTTCACTTGAGGTTTACTTTATCCCTTGGACCTTCATATTGACGATGAAACACAGACATTGCATCGGAATTAAAAACAAATGGCACAATGTCGACCAAAGTACAAGAACACTGGCTCTTCTTACTGTCTATGTTTTTAATCTTTCCTGAGAGACCAGTTTTAGATTCCGATGCTTCGCTTCAGGTTTACTGTATCCCTTAGACCTTCATATTGACGATCAAACACAGAAATGTATCGGAATTAAATACAAAACGCACAATGCCGACTTAAGTAGAAGAAGACTGACTCTTCTCTTTGTCTATGTTTTCAGCCCTTCCTATGGGACCAGTTTTAGATTCCCATGCTTCCCTTCAGGTTTACTGTATCCCTTGGACCTTCTCACTGTCTATGGTTTCAACATCTCCTGTGAGACCAGTTTTTGATTCCGATGCATCACTTCAGATTTACTGTATCCCTTGGACCTACTTATTGACGATGAAACACAGAAACTGTATCGGAATTAATTACAAAACGCACAATGTCGACTTAAGTACAAGAAGACTGGCTCTTTTTCTATCTATGTTTTCAGCCTTTCCTATGGTACCAAACTTAGATTCGCATGCTTAACTTCCGGTTCACTGTATCCCTTGGACCTTCATATTGACTATGAAACACAGAAATTGCATCGCAATTAAATACAAAAGGCACAATGCCGACTTAAGTACTAGAGGACTGACTCTACTTACATTCTATAATTTGAGCCTTTCCTGTGAGGCCAGTTTTAGGTTCCGATGCTTCTCTTCAGGTTTACTGTATCCCTTGGACGTTCTTATTGACGATGAAACACAGATATTGCATCGGAATTAAGTACAAAAGGCATAATGCCGACTTAAGTACAGGAAGACTGACTCCTCTTACTGTCTATGGTTTCAACCTTTCCTGTGAGACCAGTTTTAGTTTCCGATGCTTCACTTCAGGTTTACTGTTTTCCTTGGACCTTCATATTGACGATGAAACACAGATATGGATCGGAATAAAATACAAATGGCACAATGCCGACTTAAGTACAAGAATACTGACTATTCTCTCTGTCTATGTTTTGAACCTTTCCTGAGAGACCAGTTTTAGATTCCGATGCTTCACTTCAGGTTTACTGTATCCCTTGGACCCTCTTATTGACGATGAAACAAAGATATTGCATCGGAATTAAATACAAAAGGCACAATACCGACTTAAGTACAAGAGGACTGACTCTTCTTACATTCTATGATCTGAGCCTATCCTGTCAGACCAGTTTTAGATTCCGATGCTTCACTTCAGGTGTACTGTATCCCTTGGGCCTTCTTATTGACGATGAAACACAGAAATGGCATAGCAATAAATACAAATGGCACAATGCCGACTTAAGTACAAGAATACTGACTATTCTCTCTGTCTATGTTTTGAACTTTTCCTGTGAGACCAGTTTTAGATTCCGATGCTTTACTTCAGGCTTACTGTATCCCTTGGACCTTCGTAATGTCGATGAAACACAGAAATTGCAGCGGATAAGTGCAAGAAGACTGACTCTTCTTACTGTCTATGTTCTGAACCTTTCCTGTGAGACCAGTTTTAGATTCCGATGCTTTACTTCAGGTTTACTGTATCCCTTGGACCTTCTTATTGACGATGAAACACAGATATTGCATCGGAATTAATACTAAAGGCTCAATGCCGACTTAAGTACAAGAGGACTGACCCTTCTTACTTTCTCTGATTTGAGCCTTTCCTGTGAGACCAGTTTTAGATTCTGATGCTTCACTTCAGGTTTACTGTATCCCTTGGACCTTCATATTGACGATAAAACAAAGAAATTGCGTCGGTATTAAATACAAAACCACAATGCCGACTTAAGTACAAGAAAACTGACTCTTCTTACATTCTATGATTTGTGCCTTTCCTGTGCGACCAGTATTAGATTCCGATGCTTCATTCAGGTTTACTGTATCCCTTGGGCCTTCATATTGACGATGAAACACAGATATTGTATGTGAATCAAATACAAAAAACACAAGGGCGACTTAAGTACAAGAGGACTGACTCCTCTTACAGACTATGATTTGAGCCCTTCCTGTGAGACCAGATTTAGATTCCGGTGCTTTACTTCAGGTTTACTGTATCCCTTGGACCTTCTTATTGACGACGAAACACAGAAATTTCTTCGTAATCAATTACAAAAGGCACAGTGCCGACTTAGGTACAAGGGGACTGACCCATCTTACATTCTATGATTTGACCCTTTCCTGTGAGACTAGTTTTAGATTCCAATGCTTCACTTCAGGTTTACTGTATCACTTGGACCTTCATATTGACGATGAAACACAAAATGCATAGGAATTAACTACAAAAGGCACAGTGTTGACTTAAGTACAAGGGCACTGTCCCTTCTTACATTCTATGATTTGAGCCTTTCCCATGAGACCAGTTTTAGATTCCGATGCTTCACTTCATGTTTGCTGTATCCCTTGGACCTTCTTATTGGCGATGAAACACGGCAATCTCATCGGAATTAACTACAAAAGGCACAGTGCTGACTTAATTACAAGGGCACTGTCCCTTCTTACATTCTATGATTTGACCCTTTCCTGTGAGACCAGTTTTAGATTCCAATGCTTCACTTCAGGTTTGCTGTATCACTTGGACCTTCTTATTGACGATGAAACATAAAATACATAGGAATTAAATACAAAAGGCACAAAGCCGACTTAAGTACATGAAGACTGACTCTTGTTACTGTCTATGGTTTGAACCTATCCTGTGAGACCAGTTTTAGATTCCGATGCTTCACTTGAGGTTTACTTTATCCCTTGGACCTTCATATTGACGATGAAACACAGACATTGCAGCGGAATTAAATACAAAAGACACAATGCCGACTTAAGTACAAGAAGACTGACTCTTCTTACTGTCTATGTTCTGAACCTCTCCTGTGAGACCAGTTTTTGATTCCGATTCTTCACATTAGGTTTACTGTATCACTCGGACCTTCATATTGACGATGAAACACAGACATTGCATCGGAATTAAAAACAAATGGCACAATGTCGACCAAAGTACAAGAACACTGGCTCTTCTTACTGTCTATGTTTTTAATCTTTCCTGAGAGACCAGTTTTAGATTCCGGTGCTTCGCTTCAGGTTTACTGTATCCCTTAGACCTTCATATTGACGATCAAACACAGAAATGTATCGGAATTAAATACAAAACGCACAATGCCGACTTAAGTAGAAGAAGACTGACTCTTCTCTTTGTGTATGTTTTCAGCCTTTCCTATGGGACCAGTTTTAGATTCCCATGCTTCATTTCAGGTTTACTGTATCCCTTGGACCTTCATATTGACGTTGAAACACAGATATTGCATCGCAATTAAATACAAAAGGCTCAATGCCGACTTAAGTACAAGAAGACTGACTCCACTAACTGTCAATGGTATCAACCTTTCCTGTGAGACCAGTTTTAGATTCCGATGCTTCACTTCAGGTTTACTGTATCCCTTGGACCTTCTTATTGGCGATGAAACACAGAAATTGCATCTGAATTACATACAAAAGCCACAATGCTAACTTAAGTACAAAAAGACTGACTCTTCTTACTGTCTATGTTGTGAACCTTTCCTGTAAGACTAGTTTTAGATTCCCCTGCCTCACTTCAGGTTTACTGTATCCCTTGGACCTTCTTATTGGCGAAGCAACACAGACATTACATCGTCATTAAACACAAAAGGCACAATGCCGGCTAAAGTACAAGAAGACTGCCTCTTCTTACTGACTATGCTTTTGAACCAATCCTTTGAGACCAGTTCTAGATTCCGATGCTTCACTTCAGGTTTACTGTATTCCTTGGAACTCCTTATTGACGATGAAACACAGAAATTGCATCGTATTAAACAAAAAAGGCACAATGACGACTTAGGTACAAGAAGACTGACTCTTCTTACTGTCTATGATTTGAACCTTTCCTGAGAGACCAGTTTTAGATTCCGATGCTTCACTTCAGGTTTACTGTATCCCTAGGACCTTCTTATTGACGATGAAACACAGAAATTGCATCGGAATCAAATACAAAAGGCACAATGCGCGCTTAAGTACAAGAAGACCGACTCTTCTTACTGTCTATGGTTTCAACCTTTCCTGTGAGACCAGTTTCAGTTCCGATGCTTCACTTCAGGTTTCCTGTTTCCCTTGGACCTTCTTATTGCCGATAATACACAGAAATTGCATCGGAATTGAATACAAAAGGCAAAATGCCGACTTAGTGCAAGAAGACTGACTCTTCTTACGGTCTAAGTTTTGAACCTTTCCTGTGAGACCAGTTTTAGATTACGATGCATCACTTCAGTTTTACTGTATCCCTTGGACCTTCATATTGACGATGAAACACAGAAATTGCATCGGAATTAAATACAAAAGGCACAATGCCGACTTAGTACAAGAAGACTGGCTCTTCTTTCTGTCTATGTTTTCAGCCTTTCCTGTGAGACCAGTTTTAGATTCCGATGATCACTTCAGGTTTACTGTATCCCTTGGACCTTCATATTGACGATGAAACACAGATATTGCATCTCAAATAAATACAAAAGGCACAATGACGCCTTAAGAACAAGAGGACTGACTCTTCTTACATTCTATGATTTGTGCCTTTCCTGTGAGACCAGTTTTAGATTCCTATCCCTCACTTCAGGTTTACTGTATCCCTTGGGCCTTCAGATTGACGATGAACCACAGAAATTGCATCGGAATCAAATACAAAAAACACAATGCCGACTTAAGTACAAGAGGACTGACTCTCCTTACAGTCTATCATTTGAGCCTTTCCTGTGAGACCAGTTTTAGATTCCGACGCTATCCTTCAGGTTTACCTTATCCCTTGGACCTTCTTATTGATTATGAAACACAGATATTGCATCGGAATTAAATACGAAAGGCACAATGCCGACTTAAGTAGAAGAGGACTGACCCTTCTTACATTCTATGATTTGAGCCTTTCCTGTGAGACCAGTTTTAGATTACGAAGCTTCAATTCAGGTTTACTGTCTCCCTTGAACCTTCTTATTGACGATGAAACACAGAAATTGCATCGGAATTGAACACAAAAGGCACAAGGCCGACTTAAGTACAAGAAAACTGCCTCTTCTTATTGTCTATGGTTTGAGCCTTTCCTGTGAGACCAGTTATAGATTCCGATCCTTCACTTCAGGTTTTCAGTATCCCTTGGAGCTTCTTATTGACGATGAAACACAGAAATTGCATAGGAATTAAATACAAAAGGCACAATGCCGACATAAGTACAAGAAGACTGACTCTTCTTACTGTCTATGTTTTGAACCTTTCCTGTGAGACCAGTTTTAGATTCCGATGCTTTACTTCAGGTTTACTGTATCCCTTGGACCCTCATATTGACGATAAAACACAGACATTGCATCGGAATTAAATACAAATGGCACAATGCCGACTTAAGTACAAGAATAATGACTATTCTCTTTGTCTATGTTTTGAACCTTTCCTGAGAGACCAGTTTTAGATTCCGATGCTTCACTTCAGGTTTACTGTATCCCTTGGACCTTCTTATTGACGATGAAACAAAGATATTGCATCGGAATTAAATACAAAAGGCACAATGCCGACTTAAGTACAAGAGGACTGACTCTTCTTACAATCTGTGATCTGAGCCTATCCTGTAAGACCAGTTTTAGATTCCGATGCTTCACTTCAGGTGTACTGTATCCCTTGGGCCTTCTTATTGACGATTAAACACAGAAATTGCATAGCAATAAATACAAAAGGCACAATGCCAAATTAAGTACAAGAAGACTCACTCGTCTTACTGTCTATGTTTTGACTTTTCCTGTGAGACCAGTTTTAGATTCCGATGCTTTACTTCAGGCTTACTGTATCCCTTGGACCTTCGTAATGTCGTTGAAACACAGAAATTGCAGCGGATAAGTGCAAGAAGACTGACTCCTCTTACTGTCTATGTTCTGAACCTTTCCTGTTAGACCAGTTTTAGATTCCGATGCTTCACATCAGGTTTACAGTATCCTTTGGACCTTCATATTGACGATGAAACACAGAAATTGAATCGGTATTAAATACAAATGGCACAATGTCAGCTAAGTAGAAGAACACTGGCTCTTCTTACTGTCTATGCTTTGAACCATTCCTGTGTGACCAGTTTTAGATTACGATGCTTCACTTCAGGTCTACTGTATCCCTTAGGCCTTCAAATTGACGATGAAAGACAGAAATTGCAGAGGAATTAAAGATAAAACGCCCAATGTCGACTTAAGTATAAGAAGACTGGCTCTTCTTTCTGTCTATGTTTTCAGCCTTTCCTCTGAGACCAGTTTTAGATTCCGATGCTTCACTTCAGGTTCACTGTATCCCTTGGACCTTCATATTGACGATGAAACACAGAAATTGCATCGCAAATAAATACAAAGGGCACAATGCCGACTTAAGTACAAGAGGACTGACTCTTCTTATATTCTATGATTTGTGCCTTTCCTGTGAGACCAGTTTTAGATTCCGATGCTTTACTTCAGGTTTACTGTATCCCTTGGACCTTCTTATTGACGATGAAACACAGATATTGCATCGGAATTAATACGAAAGGCTCAATGCCGACTTAAGTACAAGAGGACTGACCCTTCTTACTTTCTCTGATTTGAGCCTTTCCTGTGAGACCAGTTTTAGATTCTGATGCTTCACTTCACGTTTACTGTATCCCTTGGACCTTCATATTGACGATAAAACAAAGAAATTGCGTCGGTATTAAATACAAAAGCACAATGCCGACTTAAGTACAAGAAAACTGACTCTTCTTACATTCTATGATTTGTGCCTTTCCTGTGCGACCAGTATTAGATTCCGATGCCTCACTTCAGGTTTACTGTACCCCTTGGGGCTTCATATTGACGATGAAACACAGATATTGTATCTGAATCAAATACAAAAAACACAATGCCGACTTAAGTACAAGAGGACTGACTCCTCTTACAGTCTATGATTTGGCCCTTCCTGTGAGACCAGATTTAGATTCCGGTGCTTTACTTCAGGTTTACTGTATCCCTTGGAACTTCTTATTGACGACGAAACACAGAAATTTCATCGTAATCAATTACAAAAGGCACAGTGCCGACTTAGGTACAAGGGGACTGACCCATCTTACATTCTATGATTTGACCCTTTCCTGTGAGACTAGTTTTAGATTCCAATGCTTCACTTCAGGTTTACTGTATCACTTGGACCTTCTTATTGACGATGAAACACAAAATGCATAGGAATTAACTACAAAAGGCACAGTGCTGACTTATGTACAAGGGCACTGTCCCTTCTTACGTTCTATGATTTGAGCCTTTCCCGTGAGACCAGTTTTAGATTCCGATGCTTTACTTCAGGTTTGCTGTATCCCTTGGACCTTCTTATTGGCGATGAAACACAGCAATCTCATCGGAATTAACTACAAAAGGCACAGTGCTGACTTAAGTACAAGGGCACTGTCCCTTCTTACATTCTATGATTTGACCCTTTCCTGTGAGACCAGTTTTAGATTCCAATGCTTCACTTCAGGTTTACTGTATCACTTGGACCTTCTTATTGACGATGAAACACAAAATACATAGGAATTAAATACAAAAGGCACAAAGCCGACTTAAGTACAAGAAGACTGACTCTTCTTACTGTCTATGGTTTGAACCTATCCTGTTAGACCAGTTTTAGATTCCGATGCTTCACTTGAGGTTTACTGTATACCTTGGACCTTCATATTGACGATGAAACACAGACATTGCAGCGGAATTAAATACAAAAGACACAATGCCGACTTAAGTACAAGAAGACTGACTCTTCTTACTGTTTATGTTCTGAACCTTTCCTGTGAGACCAGTTTTTGATTCCGATTCTTCACATCAGGTTTACTGTATCACTCGGACCTTCATATTGACGATGAAACACAGACATTGCATCGGAATTAAAAACAAATGGCACAATGTCGACTAAAGTACAAGAACTCTGGCTCTTCTTACTGTCTATGTTTTTAATCTTTCCTGAGAGACCAGTTTTAGATTCCGATGCTTCGCTTCAGGTTTACTGCATCCCTTAGACCTTCATATTGACGATCAAACACAGAAATGTATCGGAATTAAATACAAAACGCACAATGCCGACTTAAGTAGAAGAAGACTGAGTCTTCTCTTTGTCTAATGTTTCAGCCTTTCCTATGGGACCAGTTTTAGAATCCCATGCTTCATTTCAGGTTTACTGTATCCCTTGGACCTTCCTATTGACGTTGAAACACAGATATTGCATCGGAATTAAATACAAAAGGCACAATGCCGACTTAAGTACAAGAAGACTGCCTCTTCTTAATGACTATGCTTTTGAACCAATCCTGTGAGACCAGTTCTAGATTCCGATGCTTCACTTCAGGTTTACTGTATTCCTTGGAACTCCTTATTGACGATGAAACACAGATATTGCATCGGATTAAATAAAAAAGGCACAATGACGACTTAAGTACAAGAAGACTGACTCTTCTTACTGTCTATGTTTTGAACCTTTCCTGAGAGACCAGTTTTAGATTCCGATGCTTCACTTGAGGTTTACTGTATCCCTTGGACCTTCTTATTGACGATGAAACACAGAAATTGCATGTCAAATAAATACAAAATTCACAATGCCGACTTCAGTACAAGAGGGCTGACTCTTCTTACATTCTATGATTTGTGCCTTTCCTGTGAGACCAGTTTTAGATTCCTATTCCTCACTTCAGGATTACTGTATCCCTTGGGCCTTCGTACTGACGATGAAACACAGAAATTGCATCGGAATCAAATACAAAAAACACAATGCCGACTTAAGTACAAGAGGGCTGACTCTTCTTACAGTCTATCATTTGAGCGTTTCCTGTGAGACCAGTTTTAGATTCCGACGCTATCCTTCAGGTTTACTGTATCCCTTGTACCTTCCTCTTGACGATGAAACACAGATATTGCATCGGAAATAAATACGAAAGGCACAATGCCGACCTAAGTAGAAGAGGAATGACCCTTATTACATTCTATGATTTGAGCCTTTCCTGTGAGACCAGTTTTAGATCACGATGCTTCAATTCAGGTTTACTGTCTCCCTTGAACCTTCTTATTGACGATGAAACACAGAAATTGCATCGGAATTGAACACAAAAGGCACAAGGCCGACTTAAGTACAAGAAAACTGGCTCTTCTTATTGTCTATGGTTTGAGCCTTTCCTGTGAGACCAGTTTTAGATTCCGATGCTTCACTTCAGGTTTTCTGTATCCCTTGGAGCTTCTTGTTGACGATGAAACACAGAAATTGCATAGGAATTAAATACAAAAGGCACAGTGCCGACATAAGTACAAGAAGACTGACTCTTCTTACTGTCTATGTATTGAACCTTTCCTGTTAGACCAGTTTTAGATTCCGATGCTTTACTTCAGGTTTACTGTATCCCTTGGACCCACATATTGACGATGAAACACAGAAATTGCATCGGAATTAAATACAAATGGCACAAGGCCGACTTCAGTACAAGAAAACTGCCTCTTCTTACTGTCTATGCTTTGAGCCTTTCCTGTGGGACCAGTTTTGGATTCCGATGCTTCACTTCAGGTTTACTGTATCACTTGGAGCTTCTTATTGACGATAAATCACAGACATTGCATCGGAATTAAATACAAATGGCACAATGCCGACTTAAGTACAAGAAGACTGACTCTTCTTACTGTCTATGTTTTGAACCTTTCCTGTGAGACCAGTTTTAGATTACGATGCTTCACTTCAGTTTTACTGTATCCCTTGGATCTTCTTATTGACGATGAAACACAGAAATTGCATCGGAATTAAATGTAAAAGGCACAATGCCGACTTAAGTACAAGAGGACTGACTCTTCTTACATTCTATGATCTGAGCCAATCCTGCCAGACCAGTTTTAGATTGCGATGCTTCACTTCAGGTGTACTGCATCCCTTGGACCTGCTTATTGACGATGAAACAGAGAAATTGCATCGGAATTAAATACAAATGGCACAATGTCGACTAAGTAGAGGAACACCGGCTCTTCTTACTGTCTATGATTGAACCTTTCCTGTGAGACCAGTTTTGGATTCCGATGCTTCACTTCAGGTTTACTGTATCCCTTGGACCTTCATATTGACGATGAAACACAGAAATTGCATCTCAAATAAATACAAAAGGCACAATGCCCACTTCAGTACAAGAGGGCTGACTCTTCTTACATACTATGATTTGTGCCTTTCCTGTGAGACCAGTTTTAGATTCCTATCCCTAACTTCAGGTTTACTGTATCCCTTGGGCCTTCATATTGACGATGAAACACAGAAATTGCATCGGAATCAAATACAAAAAACACAATGCCGACTTAAGTACAAGAGGGCTGACTCTTCTTACAGTCTATCATTTGAGCGTTTCCTGTGAGACCAGTTTTAGATTCCGACGCTATCCTTCAGGTTTACTGTATCCCTTGTACCTTCCTATTGACGTTGCAACACAGATATTGCATCGGAATTAAATACGAAAGGCACAATGCCGACTTAAGTAGAAGAGGACTGACCCTTCTTACATTCTATGATTTGAGCCTTTCCTGTGAGACCAGTTTTACATCACGATGCTTCAATTCAGGTTTACTGTCTCCCTTGAACATTCTTATTGACGATGAAACACAGAAATTGCATCGGAATGGAACACAAAAGGCACAAGGCCGACTTAAGTACAAGAAAACTGCCTCTTCTTATTGTCTATGGTTTGAGCCTTTCCTGTGAGACCAGTTTTAGATTCTAATGCTTCACTTCAGGTTTTCTGTATCCCTTGGAGCTTCTTATTGACGATGAAAGACAGAAATTGCATAGGAATTAAATACAAAAGGCACAGTGCCGACATAAGTACAAGAAGACTGACTCTACTTACTGTCTATGTTTTGAACCTTTCCTGTGAGACCAGTTTTAGATTCCGATGCTTTACTTCAGGTTTACTGTATCCCTTGGACCCACATATTGACGATGAAACACAGAAATTGCATAGGAATTAAATACAAAAGGCACAGTGCCGACATAAGTACAAGAAGACTGACTCTACTTACTGTCTATGTTTTGAACCTTTCCTGTGAGACCAGTTTTAGATTCCGATGCTTTACTTCAGGTTAACTGTATCCCTTGGACCCACATATTGACGATGAAACACAGAAATTGCATCGGAATTAAATACAAATATCACAAGGCCGACTTCAGTACAGGAAAACTGCCTCTTCTTACTATCTATGCTTTGAGCCTTTCCTGTGGGACCAGTTTTGGATTCCGATGCTTCACTTCAGGTTTACTGTATCACTTGGAGCTTCTTATTGACGATAAATAACAGACATTGCTTCGGAATTAAATACAAATGGCACAATGCCGACTTAAGTACAAGAAGACTGACTCTTCTTACTGTCTACGCTTTGAACCTTTCCTGTGAGACCAGTTTTAGATTACGATGCTTCACTTCAATTTTACTGTATCCCTTGGACCTTTTTATTGACGATGAAACAGAGAAATTGCATCGGAATTAAATACAAAAGGCACAATGCCGACTTAAGTACAAGAGGACTGACTCTTCTTACATTCTATGATCTGAGCCAGTCCTGCCAGACCAGTTTTAGATTGCGATGCTTCACAACAGGTGTACTGCATCCCTTGGACCTTCTTATTGACGATGAAACAGAGAAATTGCATCGGAATTAAATACAAATGGCACAATGTCGACTAAGTAGAGGAACACTGGCTCTTCTTACTGTCTATGTTTTCAGCCTTTCCTGTGAGACCAGTTTTAGATTCCGAAGCTTCACTTCAGGTTTACTGTATCCCTTGGACCTTCATATTGACGATGAAACACAGAAATTGCATGTCAAATAAATACTAAAGGCACAATCCCGACTTAAGTACAAGAGGGGTGACTCTTCTTACATTCTATGATTTGTGCTTTTCCTGTGAGACCAGTTTTAGATTCCTATCCCTCACTTCAGGTTTACTGTATCCCTTGGGCCTTCATATTGATGATGAAACACAGAAATTGCATCGGAATCAAATACAAAAAACACATTGCCGACTTAAGTACAAGAGGGCTGACTCTTCTTACAGTCTATCATTTGAGCCTTTCCTGTGAGACCAGTTTTAGATTCAGACATCCTTCAGGTTTACTGTCTCCCTTGAACCTTCTTATTTACGATGAAACACAGAAATTCCATCGGAATTGAACACAAAAGGCACACGAACGACATAAGTACAAGAAAACTGCCTCTTCTTATTGTGTATGGTTTGAGCCTTTCCTGTGAGACCAGTTTTAGGTTCCGATGCTTCACTTCAGGTTTTCTGTATCCCTTGGAGCTTCTTATTGACGGTGAAACACAGAAATTGCATAGGAATTAAATACAAAAGGCACAATGCCGACTTAAGTACAAGAAGACTGACTCTTCTTACTATGTTTTTAACCTTTCCTGTGAGACCAGTTTTAGATTCCGATGCTTTACTTCAGGTTTACTGTATCCCTTGTACCTTCTTATTGACGATGAAACACAGCAATTGCATCGGAATTAAATACAGAAGGCACAGTGCTGTCTTAAGTACAAGAGCACTGTCCCTTCTTACATTCTATGTTTTGAGCCTTTACTGTAAACCACTGTTAGATTCCGATGCTTCACTTCATGATTACTGTATGCCGTGGACCTTTTTATTCACGATGAAACACAGAAATTGCATCGGAATTAAATACAAAGAGCACAGTGCCGAGCTAAGTACTAGAGGACTGACCCGTCTTACATTCTTTGATTTGAGACTTTCCGGGGAGTCCAGTTTCAGATCAAGATGCTTCACTCCAGGCTTACTGTATCCCTTGGAAGTTCTTATTGACAATGAAACACAGAAATTGCATCGGAATTAAATACTAAAGGTAAATTGCCGACTTAAGTACAAGAGGACTGACCCTACTCACTTTCTATGATTTGAGCCTTTCCTATGACACCAGTTTTAGATTCCGATGCTTCACTTCAGGTTAACTGTATCCCTTGGACCTTCTTATTGACGATGAAACACAGAGATGCATAGGAATTAAGTACAAAGGCACTATGCCGACTTCAGTACAAGAAGACTGACACTTCTTACTGTCTAAGTTTTGAACTTTCCCTGTGAGACCAGTTTTACATTCTGATGCTTCACTTCACGTTTACTGTATCCCTTGTAGCATCTTATTGACGAAGAAACACAGAAATTGCATAGGAATTAAATACAAAATTCACAATACGCCCTTAAGTACAAGAAGACTGACTCTTCTTACTGTCTATGGTTTGAACCATTCCTGTGAGACCAGTTTTAGATTCTGATGCTTCACGTCAGGTTAACTGTATCCCTTGGACATTCTAATTGACGATGAAACACAGAAATTGCATCGGAATTAAATACAAAAGGCACAATGCCAACTTAAGTGCAAGAGGACTGACTCTTCTTACATTGTATGATTTCAGCCATTCCTGTGAGACCAGTTTTAGCTTCCGATGCTTCACTTTAGTTGTACTGTATACCTTAGGCCTTCATATTGACGATGAAACACGGAAATTGCATCGGAATAAAATACAAAACGCACAATGTCGATTAAGGACAAGAAGACTGGCTCTTCTTACTGTCTATGTTTTCAACCTTTCCTGTAAGTCCAGTTTTGGATTCCGATGCTTCACTTCAGGTTTACTGTATCCCTTGGACCTTCATATTGGCAATGAAACACAGAAATTGCATCGGAATTAAATACAAAAGGCACAATGCCGACTTAAGTACAAGAAGACTGATTCTTCTTACTGTCTATGTTTTGAACCTTTCCAGTTAGATCAGTTATAGATTCCGATCCTTCACTTCTGGTTTACTGTATCCCTTGGACCTTCATATTGACGATGAAACATAGAAATTGCGTCGGAATTAAAAACAAAAGGCACAATTCCGACGTAATTACAAGAGGACTGACTCTTCTTACATTCTATGATCTGAGCCAATCCTGCCAGACCAGTTTTAGATTGCGATGCTTCACTTCAGGTGTACTGCATCCCTTGGACCTGCTTATTGACGATGAAACAGAGAAATTGCATCGGAATTAAATACAAATGGCACAATGTCGACAAAGTAGAGGAACACTGGCTCTTCTTACTGTCTATGATTGAACCTTTCCTGTGAGACCAGTTTTAGATTACGATGCTTCACTTCAGTTTTACTGTATCCCTTGGATCTTCTTATTGACGATGAAACACAGAAATTGCATCGGAATTAAATGTAAAAGGCACAATGCCGACTTAAGTACAAGAGGACTGACTCTTCTTACATTCTATGATCTGAGCCAATCCTGCCAGACCAGTTTTAGATTGCGATGCTTCACTTCAGGTGTACTGCATCCCTTGGACCTGCTTATTGACGATGAAACAGAGAAATTGCATCGGAATTAAATACAAATGGCACAATGTCGACTAAGTAGAGGAACACTGGCTCTTCTTACTGTCTATGATTGAACCTTTCCTGTGAGACCAGTTTTGGATTCCGATGCTTCACTTCAGGTTTACTGTATCCCTTAGACCTTCAAATTGACGATGAAATACAGAAATTGCATAGGAATTATATACAAAACGCACAATGTCGACTTAAGTACAAGAAGACTGGCTCTTCGTTCTGTCTATGTTTTCAGCCTTTCCTGTGAGACCAGTTTTAGATTCCGATGCTTCACTTCAGGTTTACTGTATCCCTTGGACCTTCATATTGACGATGAAACACAGAAATTGCATCTCAAATAAATACAAAAGGCACAATGCCCACTTCAGTACAAGAGGGCTGACTCTTCTTACATACTAAGATTTGCGCCTTTCCTGTGAGACCAGTTTTAGATTCCTATCCCTCACTTCAGGTTTACTGTATCCCTTGGGCCTTCATATTGACGATGAAACACAGAAATTGCATCGGAATCAAATACAAAAAACACAATGCCGACTTAAGTACAAGAGGGCTGACTCTTCTTACAGTCTATCATTTGAGCGTTTCCTGTGAGACCAGTTTTAGATTCCGACGCTATCCTTCAGGTTTACTGTATCCCTTGTACCTTCCTATTGACGTTGCAACACAGATATTGCATCGGAATTAAATACGAAAGGCACAATGCCGACTTAAGTAGAAGAGGATTGACCCTTCTTACATTCTATGATTTGAGCCTTTCCTGTGAGACCAGTTTTACATCACGATGCTTCAATTCAGCTTTACTGTCTCCCTTGAACATTCTTATTGACGATGAAACACAGAAATTGCATCGGAATGGAACACAAAAGGCACAAGGCCGACTTAAGTACAAGAAAACTGCCTCTTCTTATTGTCTATGGTTTGAGCCTTTCCTGTGAGACCAGTTTTAGATTCTAATGCTTCACTTCAGGTTTTCTGTATCCCTTGGAGCTTCTTATTGACGATGAAAGACAGAAATTGCATAGGAATTAAATACAAAAGGCACAGTGCCGACATAAGTACAAGAAGACTGACTCTACTTACTGTCTATGTTTTGAACCTTTCCTGTGAGACCAGTTTTAGATTCCGATGCTTTACTTCAGGTTTACTGTATCCCTTGGACCCACATATTGACGATGAAACACAGAAATTGCATCGGAATTAAATACAAATGGCACAAGGCCGACTTCAGTACAGGAAAACTGCCTCTTCTTACTATCTATGCTTTGAGCCTTTCCTGTGGGACCAGTTTTGGATTCCGATGCTTCACTTCAGGTTTACTGTATCACTTGGAGCTTCTTATTGACGGTGAAACACAGAAATTGCATAGGAATTAAATACAAAAGGCACAATGCCGACTTAAGTACAAGAAGACTGACTCTTCTTACTATGTTTTGAACCTTTCCTGTGAGACCAGTTTTAGATTCCGAAGCTTTACTTCAGGTTTACTGTATCCCTTGGTCCCTCATATTGACGATGAAACACAGATATTGCATCGGAATTAAATACAAATGGCACAATGTCGACTAAATTACAAGATCACTGGCTCTTCCTACTGTCTATGTTTTTAACCTTTCCTGTGAGACCAGTTTTAGATTCCGATGCTTTACTTCAGGTTTACTGTATCCCTTGTACCTTCTTATTGACGATGAAACACAGCAATTGCATCGGAATTAAATACAGAAGGCACAGTGCTGTCTTAAGTACAAGAGCACTGTCCCTTCTTACATTCTATGTTTTGAGCCTTTACTGTAAACCACTGTTAGATTCCGATGCTTCACTTCATGATTACTGTATGCCGTGGACCTTTTTATTCACGATGAAACACAGAAATTGCATCGGAATTAAATACAAAGAGCACAGTGCCGACCTAAGTACTAGAGGACTGACCCGTCTTACATTCTTTGATTTGAGACTTTCCGGGGAGTCCAGTTTCAGATTAAGATGCTTCACTCCAGGCTTACTGTATCCCTTGGAAGTTCTTATTGACGATGAAACACAGAAATTGCATCGGAATTAAATACTAAAGGTAAATTGCCGACTTAAGTACAAGAGGACTGACCCTCCTCACTTTCTATGATTTGAGCCTTTCCTATGAGACCAGTTTTAGATTCCGATGCTTCACTTCAGGTTAACTGTATCCCTTGGATCTTCTTATTGACGATGAAACACAGAGATGCATAGGAATTAAGTACAAAGGCACTATGCCGACTTCAGTACAAGAAGACTGACACTTCTTACTGTCTAAGTTTTGAACTTTCCCTGTGAGACCAGTTTTACATTCTGATGCTTCACTTCACGTTTACTGTATCCCTTGTAGCATCTTATTGACGAAGAAACACAGAAATTGCATAGGAATTAAATACAAAAGGCACAATGCCGACTTAAGTACAAGAAGACAGACTCTTCTTACTGTTTCTGTTTTGAAACTTTCCTGTGAGACCTGTTTTATGTTCCGATGCTTCACTTCAGGTTTAATGCATCCCTTGGATTTTCTTATTGACGATGAAACACAGAAATCGCATTGCAATTAAATTCAAGAGGCTCAATGCCGACTTATGTACAAGAGGACTGAGTCTTCTTACATTCTATGATATGAGCCTCTCCTGTGAGACCAGTTTTAGAATCCCATGCTTCACTTCAGGTTTACTGTATTCCTTGGACCTTCTTACTGACAATGAAACACAGATATTGCATCGGATTTAAATACAAAAGGCACAGTGCCGTCTTAAGTACAAGAGGACTGACCCTTCATTCATTCTATGATTTGAGCCTTTCCTGTGAGACCAGTTTTAGATTCCGCTGCTTCACTTCAGGTTTACTGTATCCCTTGGACCTTCTTATTGACGATGAAACACAGAAATTGCATCGAAATTAAGTACAAATGGCAAATGCCGACTTAAGTACAAGACACCTGACTCATCTTACTGTCTATGTTTTAAACCTATCCAGTGAGACCAGTTTTAGATTCAGATGTTTCACTTCAGGTTTTTCTGTATCCCTTGGACCTTCTTATTGACGATGAAACACAGAAATTGCATCGGAATTGAATACTAAAGGCACAATGACGACTTAAGTACAAGAGGACTGACCCTTCATACATTCTATGGTTTGAGCCTTTCCTATGAGGCCAGTTTTTGATTCCGATGTTTCACTTCAGGTTTATCGTATCCCTTGGACCTTCTTATTGACGAAGAAACACAGAAATTGCATCGGAATTAGGTACAAAACGCACAATGCAGACTTAAGTACAAGAAGACTAACTCTTGTTAGTGTCTATGTTTTGAACCTTTCCTGTGACACCAGTTTCAGATTCCGATGCTTCACTTAATGTTTACTGTATCCCTTGGACCTTCTTATTGACGATGAAACACAGAAATTGCATCGGAACTAAATACAATAGACACAATGCCGACTTAAGTACAAGAAGACTGAGTCTTCTTACTGTCTATGGTTTGAACCTTTCCTGTGAGACCAGTTTCAGATTCCGATGCTTCATTTCTGGTCCACTGTATCCCTTAGACTTTCATATTGACGATGAAACACTTAAATTGCATCGGAATTCAGTACAAAAGGCACAATGCCGACTTAAGTAGAAGAAGTCTGACTCATCTTACTGTCCATGTTTAGAACCTTTCCTGTGAGACCAGTTTTAGATTCCGATGCTTCACTTCAGGTTTACTGTATCCCTTCGACCTTCTTATTGACGAAGAAACACAGAAATTGCATCGGAATTAGGTACAAACCGCACAATGTAGACTTAAGTACAAGAAGACTAACTCTTGTTAGTGTCTATGTTTTGAACCTTTCCTGTGACACCAGTTTGAGATTCCGATGCTTCACTTAATGTTTACTGTATCCCTTGGACCTTCTTATTGACGATGAAACACAGAAATTGCATCTTAATTAAATACAAAAGGCACAATGCTGACTTAAGTACCAGAAGACTGACTCTATTTACTGTTTATGATTTGAACCTTTCCTGTGAGACCAGTTTCAGATTCCGATGCTTCACTTTAGGTTTACTGTACCCCTTAGCCTTTCATATTGACGATTAAACGCAGAAATTGCATCGGAATTAAAAACAATAGGCATAATGCCGATTTAAGTACAAGAAGACAGACTCTTCTTACTGTCTATGTTTTAAACCTTTACTGTTAGACCAGTTTTACATTCCGATGATTCACTTCAGGTTTACAGTGTCCCTTGGACCTCCTTATTCACGATGAAACACAGAAATTGCATCGGAATTGAAAACAAAAGTCACAATGAGGACTTAAGTACAAGAAGACTGACTCGTCCTCTTGTCTATGGTTTGAACCCTTCCTGAGAGACCAGTTTTAATTTCCGAGGCCTTACTTCAGGTTTACTGTATCCCTTGGACCTTCATATTGACGATCAAGCACAGAAATTACATCAGAATTAATTACAATCGTCCCTATGTCGACTAAAGTACAAGAACACTGGCTCTTCTTACTGTCTATGTTTTGAACTTTTCCTGTGAGACCAGTTTTAGATTCCGATGCTTCACTTCAGGTTTACTGTATCCCTTGGACCTTCTTATTGGCAATGAAACACAGAAATTGCGTCGGTATTATATACATAAGGCGCAATGCCGTCATAAGTACAAGAATTCTGACTCATCTTAGTGTCTATATTTTGAACATATCCTGTCAGAACAGTTTTAGATTCCAATGTTTCACTTCAGTTTTACTGTATCCCTTGGACCTTCTTATTGACGATGAAACACAGAAATTGCATCGGAATTAAATACAAAACGCACAATGCCGACTTAAGTACAAGAAGACTGACTCTTCTTACTGACTATGGTTTGAACCTTTCCTGTAAGACCATTTTAGATTCCGATGCTTCACTTCAGATTTACTGTATCCCTTAAACTTTCTTCATGACGATGAAAGCAGAAATTGCATCGGAATTAAATACAATAGGCTTAATGCCGTCTTAAGTACAAGGGGATTGACTCTTCTTACATTCTATTTTCTGAGCCTTTCCTCAGAGACCAGTTTTAGATTCCGATGCTTCACTGCATGTTTACTGTATCCCTTGGACCTTCTTATTCACGATGAAACAAAGAAACTGCATCGGTATTAAATACAAAAGGCACAATGCCGGCTTAGTACAAGAAGTCTGACTCTTCTTACTGTTTATGGTTTCAACCAATCCTGTGAGACGAGTTTTAGATTCCGATGTTTCACTTCAGGTTTACTGTATACTTTGTACCTTTTTATTGACGATGAAACACAGAAATTGCATCGGAATTAGGTACACAACGCACAATGCAGACTTAAGTACAAGAAGACTGACACTTCTTACTGTCTATGTTTTGATCCTCTCCTGTGAGACCAGTTTTAGATTCCGATGCTTCCCTTCAGGTTTACTGTACCCCTTGGACGCCGTATTGACGATGAAACACAGAAATTGCATCAGAAATAAATACAAAATTCACAATGCCGACTTAAGTACATGAAGACTGACTCTTCTTACTGTCTATCATTTGAACCTTTCCTTGGAGACCAGTTTTAGATTCCGAAGCGGCACTTCGGGTTCTCTGTACCCCTTGGACCTTCTTATTGACGATGAAACACAGAAATTGCATCGGAATTAAATACAAAAGGCGTTGTGCAGACTTATGTACAAGAAGACAGACTCTTCCTACTGTCTATGGTTTGAACCTCTCCTGTGGGACCAGTTTTAGATTCCGATGGTTCACTTCAGGTTTACTGTATCGCTTGGACCTTCTATTGACGATGAAACACAGAAATTGTATCAGAAATAAATGGAAAATGCACAATGGCGACTTAAGTACAGGACGACTGGCTCTTCTTACTGTCTATGCTTTCAGCATTTCTTGTGAGACCAGTTTTAGATTCCGATGCTTCACTTCAGGGTTACTGTATCCCTTAGACCTTCAAATTGATGATGAAACACGGAAATTGCATCGTAATGAAATGAAAAACTTACAATGTAGACTTAAGGACAAGAAGACTGGCTCATCTTACTGTCTATGTTTCAGCCTTTCTTGTGAGACCAGTTTTTGATTCCGATGCTTCACTTCAGGTTTACTGTGTCCCTTGGACCTTGTAATTGACTATGAAACACTGAAATTGCATCGGAATTAAATACAAACGGTTCAATGTCTTCTAAAGTACAAGAACACTGGCTCTTTTTACTGTCTATGTGTTGAACCTCTCCTGTGAGACCAGTTTTAGATTCCGATGCTTCACTTCAGGTTTACTGTATCCATTTGACCTTCTTATTGACGATGAAACACAGAAATTGCATCGGAAATAAATACAAAAGGCACAATGCCACTTCAGTACAAGAAGACTGACCCTTCTTTCATTCTATGATTTGAGCCTTTCCTGTGAGACCAGGTTTAGATTCCGATGCTTCACTTCAGGTTCATTGTATCCTGTGGAACTTCATAATGACGGTGAAGCACAGATATTGCAGCGAAATTAAATACTAAAGGCACAATGCCGACTTCAGTACAAGAGGACTGACACTTCTTACGTTCTATGCTTTCAGACTTTCCTGTGAGACCAGTTTTACTTTCCGATGCTTCACTTGCGGTTTACTGTATCCCTTGCACCTTCTTATTGACGATGAAACACACAAATTGCATCGGGATAAAATACAAAGGGCACAATGCCGACTTAAGTACAAGAGGACTGACTCTTCTTACATTCTATGATTTGAGCTTTTTCTGAGAGACCAGTTTTAGATTCCGATGCTTCTCTTCAGGTTTACTGTATCCCTTGGACCTACTAATTGACGACGAAAATCAGAAATTGCTTCGGAACTAAATACAAAAGGCACAATGCCGACTTAAGTACAAGAAGACTGACTGTTCTTACTGTCTATGTATTGAAACTTTCCTGTTAGACCAGTTTTAAATTCCGATGCTTCACTTCAGTATTACTGTATCCCTTGGACCTTCTTATTGACGATGAAACATAGAAATTGCATCGCAATTAAATAGAAAATGCACAATGCCGACTTAAGTACAAGAAGGCTGACTCATCTTACTGTCTATGTTTTGAAACTTTCACCTGAGACCAGTTTTAGATTCCGATGCTTTACTTCAGGTTTACTGTATCCCTTGTACCTTCATATTGACAATGAAACACACAAATTGCATCAGAATTAAATACAAATGACACATCGTCGACTAAATTACAAGAACACTGGCTCTTCTTACTGTCTGTGTTTTGAACCTTTCCAGTGAGACCAGTATTAGATTCCGATGCTTCACCTCAGGTATACTGTATCCCTTGGACCTTCATAATGACGATGAAACATTGAAATTGCATCGGAAGTCCGATGCATCACTTCAGGTTTTCTGTATCCCTTGGACCTTTTTATTGACTATTAACCACAGATATTGCATCGGAATTATATACAAAAGGCACAATGCCGACTTAAGTACAGGAAGACAGACTCTTCTTACTGTCTATGTTTTGAACCATTCCTGTGAGACCAGTTTTACATTCAGCTGCTTCAATTCAGGTTTACTGTTTTCCTCGGACCATTTTATTGACTATGAAACACAGAAATTGATTCGGAATTAAATACAAAAGGCACAATGCCGACTTAAGTACAGGAAGACTGACTCTTCTTACTGTCTATGGTTTGAACCTTTAATGTCAGACCACTTTTGGATTCCGATGCTTTAATTCAGGTTTACTGTATACCTTGGACCTTCATATTGACGATGATACACAGATATTGCATCTGAATTAAATACAAATTTTACAATTTCGACTTAAGTACCAGAACACTGGCTCTTCTTACTGTCTATGCTTTGAACCTTTTCTGTGAGGCCAGTTTTAGATTCCGGTGCTTCACTTCAGATTAACTGTATCCCTTAGACCTTCATTTTGACGATGAAACACAGAAATTGCATCGGAATTAAATACAAAAGGCACAATACAGACTTAAGTACAAGAAGTCTGACTCCTCTTACTGTCTATGTTTTGAAACTATCCTGTGAGACCAGTTTTAGATTCCGATGCTTCACTTCAGATTTACTGTATCCCTTGGACCTTCTTATTGACGATGAAACACAGAAATTGCATCGGATTTAAGTACAAAATGCACAATGCCGACTTAAGTACAAGAGGACTGACTCTTCTTACTGTCTATGATTTGAAGCTTTCCTGTTAGACCACTATTAGATTCCGATGTTTCACTTCAGGTTCGCTGCATCCCTTGGACCTTCTTATTGACGATAAAACACAGAAATTGCATCGGAATTAAATACAAGACGCACAATGCCGACTTAAGTACAAGAGCACTGACACATCTTACATTCTATAATTTGAGCCTTTCCTGTGAGACCAGTTTTAGATTCCGATGCTTCACTTCAAGTTTACTGTATCCCTTGGACCTTCTATTTGACGATGAACGCAGAAGTTGCATCGGAATTAAAATCAAAATTCACAATACCAACTTAAGCACAAGAAGACAGACTCTTCTTAGTGTCTATGTTTTGAACCTTTCCTGTGAGACCAGTTTCGTATTCCGTTGCTTCACTTCAGGTTGACTGTATCCCTTGGACCTTCTTATTGATGATGAAACACAGAAATTGCATCGGAATTAAATTCAAAACGCACAATGCCGACTTAAGTACAGGAAGACTGACTCTTCTTACTGTCTATGATTTGAACCTTTCCTGTGAGACCAGTTTTAGATTCCGATGCTTCCCTTCATTTTTACTGTATCCTTTGGACTTTCTTGACGATGAAACACAGAAGTTGCATTGGAATCAAATACAAAAGGCACAATCCACACTTCAGTACAAGAAGACTGACTCTTCTTACTGCCTATGATTTGAACCTTTCCTGTGACACCGGTTTTTTATTCCGTTGCTTCACTTCAGGTTTACTGTATCCCATGGACCTTATTATTGACGATGAAACACAGAAAGTGCATCGGAATTAAATACAAAAGGCACAATACCGACTTAAGTACAAGAAGTCTGACTCCTCTTACAGTCAATGTTTTGAACCTATCCTGTGAGACCAGTTTTAGATACCGATGCTTCACTTCAGGTTTACTGTATCCCTTGGACCTTCTTATTGACTATGAAGCACAGAAATTGAATCGGAATTAAATAGAAATGCACAGTGCCGACTTTGGTACAAGGTGACTGACACTTCTTACATTCTACAGTTTTAGCCTCTCCTGTGAGACCAGTTTTCGATTCCGATGCTTTAGGTCTTGGACTTCCTTATTGACGTTAAAACACAGGAATTGCGTTGGAATCAAATACAAGAGGCACAATGCCGAATTAAGTACACGAAGACAGACTCTTCTTACTGTCTATGATTTGAACCTTTCCTGTGAGACCAGTTTTACAATCAGCTGCTTCACTTGAGGTTTACTGTATCCCTTGGACCTTCTTATTGACGATGAAACACAGAAATTGCATCGGAAATACATACTCATTGCACAATGCTGACTTAAGTACTAGAAGACTGACTCTCCTTATTGTCTATGGTTTGATCCTTTCCTGTGAGACCAGTTTTACATTCCGATGCTTCACTTCAGGTTTACTGTATCCCTTGGACTTTCTTATTGACGTTAAAGCACAGAAATTGCATCGGAATCAAATACAAGAAGCACAATGCCGATTTAAGTACAAGAAGACTGACCCCTCTTACTGTCTATTTTTTGAACCTTTCCTGTTAGATTAGTTTTAGATTCCGATGCTTCACGTCAGGTTTACTGTCTCCCTTGGACCTTCTTATTGACGATGAAACACAGAAATTGCATCGGAATTAAATACAAAAGACACAATGCCGACTTAAGTACAAGAAGACTGACTCTTCTTACTGTCTATGTTTGAACCTATCATGTGAGACCAGCTTTGGATTCCGATGCTTTACTTCAGGTTTACTGTATCCTTGGACCTTCTTATTGACGATGAAACACAGAAATTGCATCGGAATTACATACTCATTGCACAATGCTGGCTTAAGTACTAGAAGACTGACTCTCCCTATTTTCTATGGTTTCAGCCTTTCCTGTGAGACCAGACTTAGATGCCGATGCTTCACTTCAGGATTACTGTATCCCTTGGACATTCTTATTGACGATGAAACACAGATATTGCTTCCGAATTAAATACAAAATGCAGAGTGCCGACTAAAGTACAAGAGAAATGACACTTCATACATTCTATGATTTGGGCCTTTCCTGTGAGACCAGATTTAAATTCCGATGTTTCACTTCAGGTTTACTGCATCCCTTGGACCTTCTTATTGACGATGAAACACAGAAATTGCATCGGAATTAAAAACAAAAGGCAGAATGCCGACTTCGGTACAAGAAGACTGACTCTTCTTACTGTCTGTGATTTGAGCCTTTCCTTTGAGACCAGTTATAGATCCTGATGCTTCACTTCACGTTTACTGTATCCCTTGGACCATCTTATTGACGATGAAGCACAGAAATTGCATCGGAATTAAATAGAAAAGCACAGTGCCGACTTAAGTACAAGGGGACTGACACTTCTTACTTTCTACGGTTTTAGCCTTTCCTGTGAGACCAGTTTTCGATTCCGATGCTTCAGGTTTACTGTATCCCTTGGACTTTCTTATTGACGTTAACACACTGGAATTGCGTTGGAATCAAATACAAGAGGCACAATGCCGAATTAAGTACAAGAAGACTGACTCTTCTTACTGTCTATGTTCTGAACCATTGCTGTGAGACCAGTTTTTGATTCCGATTCTTCACATCAGGTTTATTGTATCACCCGGACCTTCGTATTGACGATGAAACACAGACATTGCATCGGAATTAAAAACAAATGGCACAATGTCGACTAAAGTACAAGAACACTGGCTCTTCTTACTGTCTATGTTTTTAATCTTTCCTGAGAGACCAGTTCTAGATTACGATGCTTCGCTTAAGGTTTACTGTATCCCTTAGACCTTCATATTGACGATCAAACACAGAAATGTATCGGAATTAAATACAAAACGCACAATGCCGACTTAAGTAGAAGAAGACTGACTCTTCTCTTTGTCTATGATTTCAGCCTTTCCTATGGGACCAGTTTTAGATTCCCATGCTTCATTTCAGGTTTACTGTATCCCTTGGACCTTCTTATTGACGCTGAAACACAGAAATAGCATCGGAATTAAATACAAAACGCACAATGCCGACTTAAGTACAAGAAGACTGACTCCACTAACTGACAATGGTTTCAACCTTTCCTGTGAGACCAGTTTTAGATTCCGATGCTTCACTTCAGGTTTACTGTATCCCTTGGACATTCTTATTGGCGATGAAACACAGAAATTGCATCTGAATTACATACAAAAGCCACAATGCTAACTTAAGTACAAAAAGACTGACTCTTCTTACTGTCTATGTTGTGAACCTTTCCTGTAAGACTAGTTTTAGATCCCCTGCCTCACTTCAGGTTTACTGTATCCCTTGGACCTTCTTATTGGCGAAGCAGCACAGACATTACATCGTCATTAAACACAAAAGGCACAATGCCGGCTAAAGTACAAGAAGACTGCCTCTTCTTACTGACTATGCTTTTGAACCAATCCTGTGAGACCAGTTCTAGATTCCGATGCTTCACTTCAGGTTTACTGTATTCCTTGGAACTCCTTAATGACGATGAAACACAGAAATTGCATCGGAATTAAATAAAAAAGGCACAATGACGACATAGTACAAGAAGACTGACTCTTCTTACGGTCTATGTTTTGAACTTTTCCTGTGGGACCAGTTTTAGTTTCCGATGCTTCACTTCAGGTTTACTGTATCCCTTGGACCTTCATATTGACGATGAAACTCAGATATTGCATCTCAAAGAAATACAAAAGGCACAATGCCGACTTAAGAACAAGAGGACTGACTCTTCTTACATTCTATGATTTGTGCCTTTCCTGTGAGACCAGTTTTAGATTCCTATCCCTCACTTCAGGTTTACTGTATCCCTTGAGCCTTCATATTGACGATGAAACACAGAAATTGCATCGGAATCAAATTCAAAAAACACAATGCCGACTTAAGTACAAGAGGACTGACTCTTCTTACAGTCTATCATTTGAGCCTTTCCTGTGAGACCAGTTTTAGATTCCGACGCTATCCTTCAGGTTTACGTTATCCCTTGTACCTTCTTATTGACGATGAAACACAGATATTGCATCGGAATTAAATACGAAAGGCACAATGCCGACTTAAGTAGATGAGGACTGACCCTTCTTACATTCTATGATTTGAGCCTTTCCTGTGAGACCAGTTTTAGATTACGATGCTTCAATTCAGGTTTACTGTCTCCCTTGAACCTTCTTATTGACGATGAAACAGAGAAATTGCATAGGAATTAAATACAAATGGCACAAGGCCGACTTCAGTACAAGAAAACTGCCTCGTCTTACTGCCTATGCTTTGAGCCTTTCCTGTGGGACCAGTTTTGGATTCCGATGCTTCACTTCAGGTTTACTGTATCACTTGGAGCTTCTTATTGACGATAAATCACAGACATTGCATCGGAATTAAATACAAATGGCAAAATGTCGACTTAAGTACAAGTAGACTGACTCTTCTTACTGTCTATGTTTTGAACCTTTCCTGTGAGACCAGTTTTAGATTACGATGCTTCACTTCAGTTTTACTGTATCCCTTGGACCTTCTTATTGACGATGAAACACAGAAATTGCATCGGAATTAAATGCAAAAGGCACAATGCCGACTTAAGTACAAGAGGACAGACTCTTCTTACATTCCATGATCTGAGCCAATCCTGCCAGACCAGTTTTAGATTGCGATGCTTCACTTCATTTGTACTGCATCCCTTGGACCTTCTTATTTGACGATGAAACAGAGAAATTGCATCGGAATTAAATACAAATGGCACAATGTCGACTAAGTAGAGGAACACTGGCTCTTCTTACTGTCTATGATTGAACCTTTCCTGTGAGACCAGTTTTGGATTCCGATGCTTCACTTCAAGTTTACTGTATCTCTTAGACCTTCAAATTGACGATGTAATACAGAAATTGCATAGGAATTATATACAAAACGCACAATGTCGACTTAAGGTCAAGAAGACTGGCTCTTCGTTCTGTCTATGTTTTCAGCCTTTCCTGTGAGACCAGTTTTAGATTCCGATGCTTCACTTCAGGTTTACTGTATCCCTTGGACCTTCATATTGACGATGAAACACAGAAATTGCATCTCAATTCAATACAAAAGGCACAATGCCGACTTCAGTACAAGAGGGCTGACTCTTCTTACATTCTATGATTTGTGCCTTTCCTGTGAGACCAGTTTTAGATTCCTATCCCTCACTTCAGGTTTACTGTATCCCTTGGGCCTTCATATTGACGATGAAACACAGAAATTGCAACTTAATCAAATACAAAAAACACAATGCCGACTTAAGTACAATTGGGCTGACTCTTCTTACAGTCTATCATTTGAGCCTTTCCTGTGAGACCAGCTTTAGATTCCGACGCTATCCTTCAGGTTTACTGTATCCCTTGTACCTTCCTATTGACGATGAAACACAGATATTGCATCGGAATTAAATACGAAAGGCACAATGCCGACTTAAGTAGAAGAGGACTGACCCTTCTTACATTCTATGATTTGAGCCTTTGCTGTGAGACCAGTTATAGATCACGATGCTTCAATTCAGGTTTACTGTCTCCCTTGAACCTTCTTATTGACGATGAAACACAGGAATTGCATCGGAATTGAACACAAAAGGCACAAGGCCGACTTAAGTACAAGAAAACTGCCTCTTCTTATTGTCTATGGTTTGAGCCTTTCCTGTGAGACCAGTTTTAGATTCCGATGCTTCACTTCAGGTTTTCTGTATCCCTTGGAGCTTCTTATTGACGATGAAACACAGAAATTGCATCGGAATTAAATACAAAAGGCACAATGCCGACTTAAGTACAAGAAGACTGACTCTTCTTACTGTCTATGTTTTGAACCTTTCCTGTGAGACCAGTTTTAGATTCCGATGCATTACTTCAGGTTTACTGTATCCCTTGGATCCTCATATTGACGATGAAACACAGATATTGCATCGGAATTAAATACAAATGGCACAAGGCCGACTTCAGTACAAGAAAACTGCCTCTTCTTACTGTCTATGCTTAGAGCCTTTCCTGTAAGACCAGTTTTGGATTCCGATGCTTCACTTCAGGTTAACTGTATGACTTGGAGCTTCTTATTGACGATAAATCGCAGACATTGCATCGGAATTAAATACAAATGGCACAATGTCGACTAAATTACAAGATCACTGGCTCTTCCTACTGTCTATGTTTTTAACCTTTCCTGTGAGACCAGTTTTAGATTCCGATGCTTTACTTCAGGTTTACTGTATCCCTTGTACCTTCTTA
Organism: Schistocerca piceifrons; assembly: GCF_021461385.2. Classification (NCBI taxonomy): domain Eukaryota; kingdom Metazoa; phylum Arthropoda; class Insecta; order Orthoptera; family Acrididae; genus Schistocerca; species Schistocerca piceifrons. The sequence continues at coordinate 3,839,717 of NC_060142.1, forward strand.
TTGACGATGAAACACAGCAATTGCATCGGAATTAAATACAAAAGGCACAGTGCTGTCTTAAGTACAAGAGCACTGTCCCTTCTTCCATTCTATGTTTTGAGCCTTTACTGTAAACCACTGTTAGATTCCGATGCTTCACTTCATGTTTACTGTATACCGTGGACCTTTTTATTCACGATGAAACTCAGAAATTGCATCGGAATTAAATACAAAGAGCACACCTAAGTACTAGAGGACTGACCCGTCTTACATTCTTTGATTTGAGGCTTTCCGGGGAGACCAGTTTCAGATTAAGATGCTTCACTCCAGGCTTACTGTATCCCTTGGACGTTCTTATTGACGATGAAACACAGAAATTGCATCTGAAGTAAATACTAAAGGTAAATTGCCGACTTAAGTAAATGAGGACTGACCCTTCATACTTTCTATGATTTGAGCCTTTCCTTTGAGACCAGTTTTAGATTCCGATGCTTCACTTCAGGTTAACTGTATCCCTTGGACCTTCTTATTGACGATGAAACACAGAGATGCATAGGAATTAAGTACAAAGGCACTATGCCGACTTAAGTACAAGAAGACTGACTCTTCTTACTGTCTATGGTTTGAACCTTTCCTGTGAGACCAGTTTTAGATTCTGATGCTTCACGTCAGGTTAACTGTATCCCTTGGACATTCTAATTGACGATGAAACACAGAAATTGCATCGGAATTAAATACAAAAGGCACAATGCCGACTTAAGTACAAGAAGACTGACTCTTCTTACTGTCTATGTTTTGAACCTTTCCTGTTAGATCAGTTTTAGATTACGATGCTTCACATTAGGTTTACTGTATTCCTTGGACCTTCTTATTGACGATGGAACACAGACATTTCATCGGAATTAAATACAAATGGCACAATGCCGACGTAAGTACAAGAGGACTAACTCTACTTACATTATATGATTTGAGCCTTTCTTGTGAGACCAGTTTTAGGTTCCGATGTTTCACTTCAGGTTTACTGTATCCTTTGGACCTTTTTATTGGCGATGAAACACAGATATTGCATCGGAATTAAATACAAAAGGCACAATGCCGACTTAAGTACAAGAAGACAGTTTCTTCTTACTGTTTATGTTTTGAAACTTTCCTGTGAGACCTGTTTTAGGTTCCGATGCTTCACTTCAGGTTTAATGCATCCCTTGGACCTTCTTATTGACGATGAAACACAGAAATCGCATTGCAATTAAATTCAAGAGGCTCAATCCCGACTTATGTACAAGAGGACAGAGTCTTCTTACATTCTATGATATGAGCCTCCCTGTGAGACCAGTTTTAGAATCCCATGCTTCACTTCAGGTTTACTGTATTCCTTGGACCTTCTTACTGACAATTAAACACAGATATTGCATCGGATTTAAATACGAAAGGCACAGTGCCGTCTTAAGTACAAGAGGACTGACCCTTCATTCATTCTATGATTTGAGCCTTTCCTGTGAGACCAGTTTTAGATTCCGCTGCTTCACTTCAGGTTTACTGTATCCCTTGGACCATCTTATTGACGATGAAACACAGAAATTGCATCGAAATTAAGTACAAATGGCAAATGCCGACTTAAGAACAAGACATCTGACTCATCTTACTGTCTATGTTTTAAACCTATATAGTGAGACCAGTTTTAGAAACAGATGTTTCACTTCAGGTTTTTCTGTATCCCTTGGACTTTCTTATTGACGATGAAACACAGAAATTGCATCGGAATTGAATACTAAAGGCACAATGACGAGTTAAGTACAAGAAGACTGCCCTTCATACATTCTATGGTTTGAGCCTTTCCTATGTGGCCAGTTTTTGATTCCGATGTTTCACTTCAGGTTTACCATATCCTTTGGACCTTCTTATTGACGATGAAACACAGAAATTGCATCGGAAATAAATACAATAGACACAATGCCGACTTAAGTACAAGAAGACTGAGTCTTCTCACTGTCTATAATTTGAACCTTTCCTGTGAGACCAGTTTTAGATTCCGATGCGTCACTTCAGGTCTACTGTAACCCTTGGACCTTCTAATTGACGATGAATAACAGAAATTGCATCGGACCTATATACAAAAGGCACAATACCGACATATCTACAAGAAGACTGACTCTTCTTACAGTCTATGGTTTGAATCTTTCGTGTGAGACAAGTTTTAGATTCCGATGCTTCACTTCAGGTTTACTGTATCCCTTTTACCTTCTTATTGACGAAGAAACACAAAACGCACAATGCAGACTTAAGTACAAGAAGACTAACTCTTGTTAGTGTCTATGTTTTGAACCTTTCCTGTGACACCAGTTTCAGATTCCGATGCTTCACTTAATGTTTACTGTATCCCTTGGACCTTCTTATTGACGATGAAACACAGAAATTGCATCTTAATTAAATACAAAAGGCACAATGCCGACTTAAGTACCAGAAGACTGACTCTTCTTACTGTTTATGATTTGAACCTTTCCTGTGAGACCAGTTTTAGATTCCGATGCTTCACTTTAGGTTTACTGTACCCCTTAGCCTTTCATATTGACGATGAAACACGGAAATTGCATCGGAATGAAATAAAAAACTTACAATGTAGACTTAAGAACAAGAAGACTGGCTCATCTTACTGTCTATGTTTCAGCCTTTCTTGTGAGACCAGTTTTTGATTCCGATGCTTCACTTCAGGTTTACTGTATCCCTTGGACCTTGTAGTTGACTATGAAACACTGAAATTGCATCGGAATTAAATACAAACGGTTAAATGTCTTCTAAAGTACAAGAACACTGGCTCTTTTTACTGTCTATGTGTTGAACCTCTCCTGTGAGACCAGGTTTAGATTCCGATGCTTCACTTCAGGTTCACTGTATCCTTTGGACCTTCATAATGACGGTGAAGCACAGATATTGCAGCGAAATTAAATACTAAAGGCACAATGCCGACTTCAGTACAAGAGGAATGACACTTCTTACGTTCTATGCTTTCAGACTTTCCTGTGAGACCAGTTTTACTTTCCGATGCTTCACTTCCGGTTTACTGTATCCCTTGCACCTTCTTATTGACGATGAAACACAGAAATTGCATCGGGATAAAATACAAAGGGCACAATGCCGACTGAAGTACAAGAGGACTGACTCTTCTTACATTCTATGATTTAGGACTTTCCTGTGAGCCCAGTTTTAGATTACACTGCTTCACTTCAGGATTACTGTATCCCTTTGACCTTCTTATTGACGATGAAACATAGAAATTGAATCGGAAATAAATACAAAATGCACAATACCGTCTTAAGTACAAGAAGACTGACTCTTCTTAAATTCTATGATTTGAGCCTTTCCTGTGAGACCAGTTTTAGATTCCGATGCTTCACTGTATCATTTGGACCTTCATGTTGACGGTGAAGCACTAAAATTGCAGCGGAATTAAATACAATAGGCACAATGTCTTCTTAAGTACAAGAGGACTGACACTTATTACGTGCTATGCTTTCAGACTTTCCTGTGAGACCAGTTTTAGATTCCGATGCCTCACCTCCGGTTTACTGTATCCCTTGCACCATCTTATTGACGATGAAACACAGAAATTGCATCGGAGTTAAATACAAAGGGCACAATGCCGACCTAAGTAAAAGAGGACTGACTCTTCTTACATTCTATGATTTGAGCTTTTTCTGAGAGACCAGTTTTAGATTCCGATGCTTCTCTTCAGGTTAACTGTAACCCTTGGACCTACTAATTGACGATGAAAATCAGAAATTGCTTCGGAACTAAATACAAAAGGCACAATGCCGACTTAAGTACAAGAAGACTGACTCTTCTTACTGTCTATGTATTGAACCTTTCCTGTTAGACCAGTTTTAAATTCCGATGCATCACTTCAGGATTACTGTATCCCTTGGACCTTCTTATTGACGATGAAACATAGAAATTGCATCGCAATTAAATAGAAAACGCACAATGCCGACTTAAGTAAAAGAAGACTGACTCTTCTTACTGTCTATCATTTGAACCTTTCCTGTGAGACCAATTTTAGATTCCGATGCTTTACTTCAGGCCTACTGAATCCCTTGGAACTTCACATTGTCGATGAAACACAGATTTTTGCATCGAAATTAAATGCAAAACGCACAAAATCGTCTTAAGTAGAAGATGACTGGCTCTACTTACAGTCTATGATTTTAGTCTTTCCTGTGAGACCAGTTTTAGATTCCGATGCATCACATCAGTTTTACTGTATCCCTTGGAACTGCTCATTGACGATGAAACACGGAAATTGCATCGGAATGAAATGCAAAAGACAATATGCCGACTTAAGTACAAAAGAACTGACTCTACTTACTTTCTATGATTTGAGCCTTTCCTGTGAGACCAGTTTTAGATTCCGATCCTTCACTTCAGGTTTACTTTATCCCTTGGACCTTCTTATTGACGATGAAATACAGAAATTGCATCGGAATAAAATATAAATGGCGCAATGCCGACTTATGTGCAAGATGACTGACTCTTTTACTTTCTATGATTTGAGCCTTTCCTGTGAGACCAGTTTTAGATTCCGATCCTTCACTTCAGGTTTACTGTATCCCTTTTACCTTCTTATTGACGATGAAACACAGAAATTGCATCGGAATCAAATACAAAAGGCACAGTTCCGACTTAAGTACAAGGGGACTGAAACTTCATACATTCTTTGATTTGAGCCTTTCGTGTGAGACCAGTTTTACATTCCGATGCTTCACATCAGGATTACTGTATCCCTTATACCTTCTTATTGACGATGAAGCACAGAAATTGCATCGGAATTAAATACAAAAGGCACAATGCCGGCTTAAGTACTAGAGGACTGACTCTTCTTACATTCTATGATATGAGCCTTTCCTGTGAGACCAGTTTTAGATTCCGATGCTTCAGGTTTATTGTATCCCTTGGACCATCTTATTGACAATGAAACACGGAAATTGCATCGGAATTAAAAGCAAAAGACAAAATGCCGACTTAAATACAAGAGAACTGACTCTCCTTACATTCTATGATTTGAGCCTTTCATGTGAGACCAGTTTTAGATTCTGATGCTTCACTTCTGGTGTACTGTATCCCTTGGACCTTCTTTTAAACGATGAAACACAGAAATTGCATCGGAATCAAATACAAAAGGCACAGTGCCGGCTTAAGTACAAGAGGACTGAAACTTCATACATTCTATGATTTGAGCCTTTTCTGTGAGACCAGTTTTGGATTCCGATGCTTCACTTCAGGGTTACTGTATCCCTTGGACCTTCTCATTGACGACGAAACACAGATATTTCATCGAAATTAAATAGAAAAGGCACAGTGTCGACTTAAGTACAAGAGAAATGACACTTCATACATTCTATGATTTCAGCTTTCCTGTGAGACCAGGTTTAGATTCCGATGTTTCACTTCAGGTGTACTGTATCCCTTTGACCTTCTTATTGACGATGAAACACAGTTATTGCATCGGAATTAGATACAAAAGGTACAATGCCGACTTAAGTACAAGAGGACTGACTCTTCTTGCAGTCTATGATTTGAGCCTTTCCTGTGAGACCAGTTTTAGTTTCCGATGCTTCATTTCAGGTGTACTGTACCCCTTGGACCTTCTTACTGATGATGTCACGCAGAAATTGCATCGGAACTAAATGCAAAACTCACAATGCCGACTTAAGTACAAGAAAACTGACTCTTCTTACTGTCTATGTTTTGAACCATTCCTGTGTGACCAGTCTTAGATTCCGATGCTCCACTTCAGGTTTACTGCATCCCTTGTACCTTCTTATTGACGATGAAACACAGAAATTGCATCCGAATTAAAAACAAAAGGCAAAATGCCGACTTCAGTACAAGAGGATTGACTCTTCTTACTGTCAAAGATTTGAGCCTTTTTCTTTGAGACCAGTTTTAGATTCCGATGCTTCACTTCAGGTTTAGTGTATCCCTTGGACCTTCTTATTGACGATGAAGCGCAGAAATTGCATCGGAATTAGATACAAAAGCACAGTGCCGACTCAAGTACAAGAGGACTGTCCCTTCATACATTCTATGGTTTGAGCCTTTCCTGTGAGACCAGTTTTAGATTCCGATGCTTCACTTCAGGTTTACTGTATCCCTTGGACTTTCTTATTGACGTTAAAGCACAGAAATTGCATCGGAATCAAATACAAGAAGCACAATGCCGAAATAAGTACAAGAAGACTGACCCTTCTTACTGTCTATTTTTTGAACCTTTCCTGTTAGATCAGTTTTAGATTCCGATGCTTTACCTCAGGTTTACTGTATCCCTTGGACCTTCTTATTGACGATGAACTACAGAAATTGCATCGGAATTAAATACAAAATGCACAAAGCCGACTTAAGTAAAGAGGACTGACTCTTCTTGCATTCTATGATTTGAGCCTTTCCTGCGAGACCAGTTTTAGATTCCGATGCTTCTCTTCAGGTGTACTGTACCCCTTGGTCCTTCTTATTGAAGATGAAATACAGAAATTGCATCGGAATTATATCCAAAGGGCTCATTGCCGCCTTAAGTACAAGAAGACAGAATCTTCTTACTGTCTATGTTTTGAACCTTTCCTGTGAGACCAGTTTTAGATTCCGATGCTTCACTTCAGGTAAACTGTATCCCTTACACCTTTTTATTTACTATGAAACACAGGAATTGCAACGGAATTAAATACAAAATGCACAATGCCGACATAAGTTTAAGAAGTCTGACTCTTCTTACTGTGTATTGTTTGAACCTCACCTGTGGGACCAGTTTCGGATTCCGATGCTTTACTTCAGGTTTACTGTATCTCTTGGACCTTCATATTGACGATGAAACACAGAAATTGCATCCGAATTAAACACAAAAGGATCAATGACGTTATAAGTACAAGTAGACTGACTCTTCGTACTGTCTATGTTTTAACCTTTCCTGTGAGACAACTTTTAGATTCCGATGCTTCACTTCAGGTTAACTGTTTCCCTTGGTCCTTCTTATTGACGATGACACGCAGATATTGCACTGGAATTAAATACAAACATCACAATGCCGACTTAAATACAAGAAAACTGACTCTTCTTACTGTCTGTGTATTGAACCATTCCTGTGAGTTCAGTCTTGGATACCGATGCTTCACTTCAGGTTTACTGCATCCCTTGGACCTTCTTATTGACGATGAAACACAGATATTGCATCGGAATTAAAAACAAAAGGCACAATGCCGACTTCAGTACAATAGGACTGACTCTTCTTACTGTCAATGATTTGAGCCTTTCCTTTGAGACCAGTTTTAAATTCCGATGCTTCACTTAAGGTTTACTGTATCCCTTGGACTTTCTTATTGACGATGAAGCACAAAAATTGCATCGGAATTAATGACAAAAGCACAGTGCCGATTTAAGTGCAAGAGGACTGACCCTTCTTACATTCTACGGTTTTAGCCTTTCCTGTGAGACCAGTTTTCGATTCCGATGCTTCACTTCAGGATTACTGAATCCCTTGGACTTTCTTCTTGACGTTAAAACACAGAAATTGCATTGGAATCAAATACAAGAAGCACAATGCCGAATTAAGTACAAGAAGAGTGTCGCTTCTTACTGTTTATTTTTCGAACATTTCCTGTTAGGTCAGTTTTAGATTCCGATGCTTCACGTCGGGTTTACTGTCTCCCTTGGACCTTCTTATTGACGTTGAAAAACAGAAATTGCTTCGGAATTAAATACAAAATGCACAATGCCGACTTAAGTACAAGAGGACTGACTCTTCTTGCACTATATGATTTGAGCCTTTCCTGTGAGACCAGTTTTAGATTCCGGTGCTTCACTTCAGGTGTACTGTATCCCTTGGACGTTCTTATTGACGATGAAACACAGAAGTTGCATCGGAATTATGTACAAAAGGCACAATGCCGACTTAAGTAAAAGAATTCAGACTCTTCTTACTGTCTATGCTTTGATCCTCTCCTGTGAGACCAGTTTTACATTCGGCTCCTTCACTTCATGTTTACTGTATCCCTTGGACCTTTTAATTTACTGTGAAACACAGAAATTAAGTCGGAATTAAATACAAAAGTCACAATGCCGACGTAAGTACAAGATGACTGACTCTTCTTACTGTCTTGGTTTTCTGCCTTCCGTGTGAGACCAGTTTTAGATTTCCGATGCTTCACTTCAGGTTTACTGTATCCCTCGGACTTTCATATTGACGATGAAACACAGAAATTGCATCGGAATCAAATACAAAAGGCACAGTGACGACTTAAGTACAACAGGACTGACACTTCATACAATCTATCATTTGAGCCTTTCCAATGAGACCAGTTTTAGATTCCGATGTTTCACTTCAGGTATACTGTATTCCTTGGACCTTCTTATTGCCGATGAAACACAGAAATTGCATCGGAATTAAAGACAAAAGGCACAATGTCGACCTAAGTACAAAAAGACTGGCTCTGCTTACTACCTATGTTTTCAGCCTTTCCAGTGACACCAGTTCTAGATTCTGATACTTTACTTCTGGTTTACTGTATCCGTTGGCCCATCGTATTGACGATGAAACATAGAAATTGCATCTGATTTAAACACAAAAGGCACAATGCCGACTTAAGTACAAGAAGACTGACTCTTCTTAATCTCTATGTAATGAAACTTTCCTGTGAGACAGGTTTTAGATACCGAAGCTTCACTTCAGGTTTACTGTATCCCTCGGACCTTCTTATTGACAATGAAACACAGAAATCGCACCGGAATTAAATACAAAAGGCACAGTGCCGATTTAAGTACAAGGGAAATGACACTTCATACATTCTATGATTTGAGCCATTCCTGTGAGACCAGTTTTAGATTCCGTTGTTGCACTTCAGGTTTACTGCTTCCCTTGGACCTTCTTATTGACGATGAAACACAGAAATTACATCGGAATTAAATATAAAAGGCACAATGCCGACAATAGTACAAGTGGACTGACCCTTCTTCCTGTCTATGTTTTGAACCTTTCCTGTGAGACCAGTTTTTGATCCCGATGCTTTACTTCAGGTTTCCTGTTTCCCTAAGACCTTCTTATTGGCGATGAAACACAGAAATTGCATTGAAATTAAATACAAAACGCACAATGTCGACTCAAGTACAAGAAGACTGCCACTTCTTACTGTCTATGTTTTCAGCTATTCTTCTGAGACCAGTTTTTGATTCCGATGCTTCACATCAGGTTTACTGTATCCCTTGGACGTTCAACTTGACTATGAATCACAGAAATTGCATCGGAATTAAATACAAGTGACACAATGCCGGCTAAAGTACAAGAATACTGGCTCTTCCTACTGTCTATGTTTTGAACCTTTCCTGTGAGACCAGTTTTAGATTCCGAGGCTTCACCTCAGGTTTACTGTATCCCATGATCCTTCTTATTGACGATGCGACACAGAAATTGCATCGGTATTAAATACAAAAAGCACAATGCCGACTTAAGTAGAAGATGACAGACTCTTCTTACTGTCTATCTTTTGAACCTTTCCTGTGAGACCGGGTTTAGATTCCGATGCTTCACTTCAGGTTTACTGTATCCCTTGGACCTTTTTATTGACAATGAAACACAGAAATCGCATCGGAATTAAACAGAAAAGATACAATGCCGACTTAAGTACAAGAAGACTGACTCTTCTTACTGCCTATGGTTTGAACTTCTCCTGTGACACCAGATTTGGAATCCGATGCTTTACTTCAGGTTTACTGAATCCCTTGAAACTTGATATTGACGATGAATCACGGATATGGCATCGGAATTAAAAACAAATGGCACAATGTCGACTAAAGTACGAGAATACTGGCTCTTCTTACTGTCTATGTTTTGAACCTTTTCTGTGAGACCAGTTCAAGGTCCGATGCTTCACTTCAGGTTTACTGTATTCCTTAGACCCTCATATTGAGGATGAAACACGGAAATTGCATCGAAATTAAATACAAAACGCACAATGTCGACTGAAGTACAAGAAGACTGGCTCTTCTTACTGTCTATGCTTTCAGCCATTCCTGTGAGACCAGTTTTAAATTCCGATGCTTCACTTCCGGATTACTGTATCTCTTGGACCTTCTTATTGACGATGAAATACAGAAATTGCATCGGAATTAAATACAAACGGCACAATGCCGTCATCAGTACAAGAGGACTGACTCTTCTTGCATTCTATGATTTGAGCCTTTCCTGTGAGACCAGTTTTAGATTCCGATGCTTCACTTCAGGTGTACTGTACCCCTTGGACCTCATTTTTGACGATGAAACACAGAAATTGCTTCGGAACTAAACACAAAAGGCACAATGCCGACTTAAGTACAAGAAGACTTACTCATCTTACTGTCTATGGCTTGAACCTTTCCTGTGAGACCAGTTTCGGATTCCCATGCTTTAGTTCAGGTTTACTGTATCCCTTGGACCTTCATATTGACGACGAAACAAAGAAATTGCATCCGAATTAAACACAAAAGAACAATGCCGACTTAAGTACATGAAGACTCACTCTTCTTACTGTCTATGTTTGAACCTATCCAGTGAGACCAGTTTTAGATTACGATGCTTCACTTCAGGTTTACTGTTTCCCTTGGACCTTCTAATTGATGATGACACGCAGAAATTGCATCGGAATTAAATGCAAAACTCACAATGCCGCCTTAAGTACAAGAAGACTGACTCTTCTTACTGTCTATGTTTTGAACCATTCCTGTGAGACCAGTCTTAGATTCCGATGCTTCACTTCAGGTTTACTGAATCCCTTGGACCTTCTTATTGACCTTGAAACACAGAAATTGCATCGGAATTAAATACAAAAGACACAATGCCGACTTAAGTACAAGAAGTCTGACTCTTCTTATTGTCTATGCTTTCAACCTATCCTGTAAGACCAGTTTTAGATTCAGATACTTCACTTCAGATTTAATGTATCCCTTGGATCTTCTTATTGACGATGAAAGACAGAAATTGCATCGGAATTACATACACATTGCACAATGCCGACTTAAGTACAAGAAGACTGACTCTCCTTTCTGTCTATGTTTTGAACCTTTCCTGTGAGGCCAGTTTGAGATTCCGATGCTTCACTTCAGGTTTTCTGTATCCCTTGGACCTTTTTATTGACGATGAAACAACAGATATTGCATCGGAATTAGATACAAAATACATAATGCCGACTTAAGTACAAGAAGACTGACTCTTCTTACTGTCTATGGTTTGAACTTCTCCTGTGAGACCAATTTTGGATTCCAATGCTTTACTTCAGGTTTACTGAATCCCTTGGCCCTTCATATTGACGATGAAACACAGAAATTGCATCGGAATGAAATACAAATGGAACAATGTCGAATAAAGTACGAGAAAACTGGCACTACTTACTGTCTATGTTTTGAACCTTTTCTGTGAGACCAGTTTAGGATTCCGATGCTTCACTTCAGGCTTACTGTATCCCTGAGACCTTCCTATTGACGATGAAACACGGAAATTGCATCGAAATTAAATACAAAACGCACAATGTCGACTTAAGTTGAAGAAGACTGGCACTTCTTACTGTCTTGTTTTCTGCCTTTCCTGTGAGACCAGGTTTAGCTTCCGATGCTTTACTTCAGGTATCCTGTATCTCTCGGACCTTCGTATTGACAATGAAACACAGAAATTGCATCGGAATTAAATACAAAAGCACAGTGCCGACTTACGTACAATGGGACTGACCCTTCTAACATTCTACGGTTTTAGTCTTTCGTGTGAGACCAGTTTTAGATTCCGGTGCTTCACTTCAGGTGTACTGTATCCCTTGGACCTTCTTATTGACGATGAAACACAGAAATTGCATCGGAATTAAATACAAAAGTCACAATGCCGACTTAAGTACAGGAAGACAGACTCTTCATACTGTCTATGATTTGAACCATCCCTGTGAGACCAGTTTTACATTCAGCTGCTTCAATTCAGGTTTACTGTTTCCCTCGGACCTTTTTATTGACTATGAAACACAGAAATTGATTCGGAATTAAATACAAAAGGCACAATGCCTACTTAAGTACAGGAAGACTGACTCTTCTTACTGTCTATGGATTGAACCTTTAATGTCAGACCTCTTTTGGATTCCGATGCTTTAATTCAGGTTTACTGTATCCCTTGGACCTACATATTGACGATGATACACAGATATTGCATCTGAATTAAATACAAATTTCACAATTTCGACTTAAGTACCAGAGCACTGGCTCTTCTTACTGTCTATGCTTTGAACCTTTTCTGTGAGGCCAGTTTTAGATTCCGGTGCTTCACTTCAGATTTACTGTATCCCTTAGACCTTCATTTTGACGATGAAACACAGAAATTGCATCGGAATTAAATACAAAAGGCACAATACAGACTTAAGTACAAGAAGTCTGACTCCTCTTACTGTCTATGTTTTGAACCTATCCTGTGAGACCAGTTTTAGGTTCCGATGCTTCACTTCAGATTTACTGTATCCCTTGGACCTTCTTATTGATGATGAAACACAGAAATTGCATCGGATTTAAGTACAAAATGCACAATGCCGACTTATGTACAAGCGGGCTGACTCTTCTTACTGTCTATGATTTGAACCTTTCCTGTTAGACCACTATTAGATTCCGATGTTTCACTTCAGGTTCGCTGTATCCCATGGACCTTCTTATTGACGATGAAACACAGATATTGGATCGGAATTAAATACAAGATGCACAATGCCGACTTAAGTACAAGAGCACTGACACATCTTACATTCTATAATTTGAGCCTTTCCTGTGAGACCAGTTTTAGATTCCGATGCTTCACTTCAAGTTTACTGTATCCCTTGGACCTTCTATTTGACGATGAACGAAGAAGTTGCATCAGAATTAAAATCAAAATTCACAATACCAACTTAAGTACAAGAAGACTGACTCTTCTTAGTGTCTATGTTTTGAACCTTTCCAGGAGACCAGTTTCGTATTCCGTTGCTTCACTTCAGGTTGACTGTATCCCTTGGACCTTCTTATTGATGATGAAACACAGAAATTGCATCGGAATTAAATTCAAAACGAACAATGCCGACTTAAGTACAGGAAGACTGACTCTTCTTACTGTCTATGATTTGAACCTTTCCTGTGAGACCAATTTTAGATTCCGATGCTTCCCTTCATGTTTACTGTATCCTTTGGACCTTCTTGACGAAGAAACACAGAAGTTGCATTGGAATCAAATACAAAAGGCACAATCCACACTTCAGTACAAGAAGACTGACTCTTCTTACTGTCTATGATTTGAACCTTTCCTGTGAGACCAGTTTTTTATTCCGATGCTTCACTTGAGGTTTACTGTATCCCATGGACCTTATTATTGACGATGAAATACAGAAAGCGGATCGGAATTAAATACAAAAGGCACAATACCGACTTAAGTACAAGAAGTCTGACTCCTGTTACAGTCAATGTTTTGAACCAATCCTGTGAGAAAAGTTTTAGATACCGATGCTTCACTTCAGGTTTACTGTACCCCTTGGACCTTCCTATTGACGATGAAACACAGAAATTGAATCGGAATTAATTACAAAAGGCACAATGCCGACTTAAGTACAAGAAGACTGACTCTTTTACTGTCTATGCTTTGAAACTTTTCTGTGAGACAGGTTTTAGATTAAGAAGCTTCACTTCAGCTTAACTGTATGCCTTAAGCCCTCTTACTGACGATGAAACACAGAAGTTGCATCGGAATTAAATACAAAAGGCACAATGCCGACTTAAGTACAAGAAGACTGACTCTTCTTACTGTCTATGGTTTGAACTTCTCCTGTGAGACCAATTTTGGATTCCGATGCTTTCTTTCAGGTTTACTGAATCCCTTGGCCATTCATACTGACGATGAAACACAGAAATTGCATCGGAAATAAATACAAATGGAACAATGTCGAATAAAGTACGAGAACACTGGCACTACTTACTGTCTATGTTTTGAACCTTTTCTGTAAGACCAGTTTAGGATTCCGATGCTTCACTTCAGGTTTACTGTATCCCTGAGACCTTCCTATTGACGATGAAACACGGAAATTGCATCGAAATTAAATACAAAACGCACAATGTCGACTTAAGTTCAAGAAGACTGGCACTTCTTACTGTCTATGATTTCTGCCTTTCCTGTGAGACCAGGTTTAGCTTCCGATGCTTTACTTCAGGTATACTGTATCTCTCGGACCTTCTTATTGACAATGAAACACAGAAATTGCATCGGAATTCAATACAAGAGGCACAATACCGACTTAACTACAAGAGGACTCACTCTTCTTACTTTCTAAGACTTGAAGCCTTTCCTGTGAGACCAGTTTTAGATTCCGGTGTTTCACATCAGGTTTACTGCATCCCTTGGACCTTCGTATTGACGATGAGACACAGATATTGCATCGGAAGTAAATACAAAAGGCACAATTCCAACTTAAGTACAAGAAGACTGACTCTCCTTACTGTCTATGCTTTGAAACTTTTCTGTCAGTCAGGTATCAGATTCCGAAGCTTCACTTCAGGTTTACTGTATGCCTTAAGCCTTATTACTGACGATGAAACACGGAAATTGCATCGGAGTTAAATACAAAAGGCACAATGCCGACATAAGTACAAGAAGACTGACTCTTCTTACTGTCTATGATTTGAACCATTCCTGTGCGTTCAGTCTTAGATTCCGAGGCTTCACTTCAGGTTTACTGTATCCCTTGGACCATCTTATTGACGATGAAGCACAGAAATTGCATCGGAATTAAATACAAAAGCACAGTGCCGACTTAAGTACAATGGGACTGACCCTTCTAACATTCTACGGTTTTAGTCTTTCGTGGAGACCAGTTTTAGATTCCGGTGCTTCACTTCAGGTGTACTGTATCCCTTGGACCTTCTTATTGACGATGAAACACAGAAATTGCATCGGAATTAAATACAAAAGTCACAATGCCGACTTAAGTACAGGAAGACAGACTCTTCATACTGTCTATGATTTGAACCATTCCTATGAGACCAGTTTTACATTCGGCTGCTTCAATTCAGGTTTACTGTTTCCCTCGGACCTTTTTATTGACTATGAAACACAGAAATTGATTCGGAATTAAATACAAAAGGCACAATGCCGACTTAAGTACAAGAAGACTGACTCTTCTTACTATCTATGGATTGAACCTTTAATGTCAGACCACTTTTGGATTCCGATGCTTTAATTCAGGTTTACTGTATCCCCTGGAACTACATATTGACGATGATACACAGATATTGCATCTGAATTAAATACAAATTTCACAATTTCGACTTAAGTACCAGAGCACTGGCTCTTCTTACTGTCTATGCTTTGAACCTTTCCTGTGAGACCAGTTTTTTATTCCGATGCTTCACTTCAGGTTTACTGTATCCCATGGACCTTATTATTGACGATGAAATACAGAAAGCGGATCGGAATTAAATACAAAAGGCACAATACCGACTTAAGTACAAGAAGTCTGACTCCTCTTACAGTCAATGTTTTGAACCAATCCTGTGAGACCAGTTTTAGATTCCGATGCTTCACTTCAGGTTTACTGTACCCCTTGGACCTTCCTATTGACGATGAAACACAGAAATTGAATCGGAATTAAATACAAAAGGCACAATGCCGACTTAAGTACAAGAAGACTGACTCTATTACTGTCTATGCTTTGAAACTTTTCTGTCAGTCAGGTATCAGATTCCGAAGCTTCACTTCAGGTTTACTGTATGCCTTAAGCCTTATTACTGACGATGAAACACGGAAATTGCATCGGAGTTAAATACAAAAGGCACAATGCCGACATAAGTACAAGAAGACTGACTCTTCTTACTGTCTATGATTTGAACCATTCCTGTGCGTTCAGTCTTAGATTCCGATGCTTCACTTCAGGTTTACTGTATCCCTTGGACCATCTTATTGACGATGAAGCACAGAAATTGCATCGGAATTAAATACAAAAGCACAGTGCCGACTTAAGTACAATGGGACTGACCCTTCTAACATTCTACGGTTTTAGTCTTTCGTGGAGACCAGTTTTAGATTCCGGTGCTTCACTTCAGGTGTACTGTATCCCTTGGACCTTCTTATTGACGATGAAACACAAAAATTGCATCGGAAATACATACTCATTGCACAATGCTGACTTAAGTACTAGAAGACTGACTTTCCTTATTGTCTATGGTTTGAGCCTTTCCTGTGAGACCAGACTTTGATGCCGATGCTTCACTTCAGGTTTACTGTATCCCTTGGACCTTCTTTTTGACGATGAAACACAGAAATTGCATCGGAATCAAATACAAAAGCACAGTGCCGACTTAAGTACAAGAGGACTGAAACTTCATGAGTTCTATGATTTGAACCTTTCCTGTGAGACCAGTTTTAGATTCTGATGCTTCACTTCAGGATTACTGTATCCCTTGGACCTTCTTATTGACGATGAAACACAGAAATTGCTTCCGAATTAAATACAAAAGGCACAATGCCGACTTCGGTACAAGAAGACTGACTCTTCTTACTGTCTGTGATTTGAGCCTTTCCTTTGAGACCAGTTTTAGATTCTGATGCTTCACTTCACGTTTACTGTATCCCTTGGACCCTCTTATTGACGATGAAGCACAGAAATTGCATCGGAATTAAATAGAAAAGCACAGTGCCGACTTAAGTACAAGGGGACTGACACTTCTTACATTCTACGGTTTTAGCCTTTCCTGTGAAACCAGTTTTCGATTCCGATTCTTCAGGTTTACTGTATCCCTTGGACTTTCTTATTGACGTTAACACACTGGAATTGCGTTGGAATGAAATACAAGAGGCACAATGTCGCATTAAGTACAAGAAGACTGACTCTTCTTGCTTTCTATTTTTTGAACCTTTCCTGTTAGATCAGTTTTCGATTCCGATGCTTCACGTCAGGTTTACTGTCTCCCTTGGACCTCCCTATTGACGATGAAACACAGAAATTGATTCGGAATTAAATACAAAAGGCACAATGCCGACTTAAGTACAAGAGGACTGACTCTTCTTGCATTCTATGATTTGAGCCTTTCCTGTGAGACCAGTTTTAGATTCCGGTGCTTCACTTCAGGTGTACTGTATCCCTTGGACTTTCTTATTGACGATGAAACACAGAAATTGCATCGTAATTAAATACAAAAGGCACAATGCCGACATAAGTACAGGAAGACTGACTCTTCTTACTGTCTATGCTTTGAAACTTTCCTGTGAGACCAGTTTTTGATTCCGATGCTTTACTTCAGGTTTCCTGTTTCCCCTGGACCTTCATATTGGCGATGAAACACAGAAATTGCATTGAAATTAAATACAAAACGCACAATGTCGACTTAAGTACAAGAAGACTGCCACTTCTTACTGTCTATGTATTCAGCTTTTCCTGTGAGACCAGTTTTAGATTCCGATGCTTCACATCAGGTTTACTGTATCCCTTGGACGTTCAAGTTGACTATGAAACACAGAAATTGCTTCGGAATTAAATAAAAATGACACAATGCCGGCTAAAGTACAAGAACACTGGCTCTTCGTACTGTCTATGTGTTGAACCTTTCCTGTGAGACCAGTTTTAGATTCCGAGGCTACACCTCAGGTTTACTGTATCCCATGGACCTTCATATTGACGATGAAACACAGAAATTGCATCGGAATTACATACAGAAGGCACAATGCCGAGTTAGGTACAAGAGGACTGACTCTTCTTACATTCTATGATTTGAGCCTTTGCTGTGAGACCAGTTTTAGATTCCGATGCTTCACTTCAGGTTTACTGTATCCCTTGGACCTTCTTATTGACGAAAAAACACAGAAATTGCATCGGAATTAAATGCAAAAGCCACATTGCCGACTTAAGCACAAGAGGACTGAATCTACTTACATTCTATGTATTGTGCCTGTCCTGTGAGACCAGATTTAGATTCCGATGCTTCACTTCAGGTGTTCTGTATCCCTTAGACCCTCTTATTGACGATGAAACACAGAAATTGCATCGGTATTAAATACAAAAAGCACAATGCCGACTTAAGTACAAGATGACAGACTCTTCTTACTGTCTATCCTTTGAACCTTTCCTGTGAGACCAGTTTTAGATTACGATGCATCATTTCAGTTTTACTGTATCCCTTGGACCTTTTTATTGACGATGAAACACAGAAATCGCATCGGAATTAAATACAAAAGACACAATGCCGACTTAAGTACAAGAAGACAGACTCTTCTTACTGTCTATGGTTTGAACTTCTCCTGTGAGACGAGTTTTTGATTCCGATGCTTTACTTCAGGTTTACTGAATCCCTTAGACCCTCATATTGACGATGAAACACGGAAATTGCATCCAAATTAAATACAAACGCACAATGTCGACTGAAGTACAAGAAGACTGGCTCTTCTTACTGTCTATGCTTTCAGCCTTTCCTGTGAGACCAGTTTTAGATTCCGATGCTTCACTTCAGGATTACTGTATCTCTTGGACCTTCTTATTGACGATAAAATACAGAAATTGTATCGGAATTAAATACAATAGGAACAATGCCGGATTAAGTACAAGAGGACTGTTTCTTCTAACATTCTATGATTTGAGCCTTTCCTGTGAGACCAGTTTTGGATTCCGATGCTTCACTTCAGGTTTTCTGTATACCTTGGACCTTCTTTTTGACGATGAAACACAGAAATTGCATCGGAATCAAATACAAAAGGCGCAGTGCCGACTAAAGTACGAGAATACTGGCTCTTCTTACTGTCTATGTTTTGAACCTTTTCTGTGAGACCAGTTCAAGATCCGATGCTTCACTTCAGGTTTACTGTATCCCTTAGCCCTTCATATTGACGATGAAACACGGAAATCGCATCGAAATTAAATGCAAACGCACAATGTCGACTGAAGTACAAGAAGACTGGCTCTTCTAACTGTCTATGCTTTCAGCCTTTCCTGTAAGACCAGTTTTAGATTCTGTAATATTAGTAATTTTCGCCTCACAAACATTAATATACGCTCAATAGTAAACGCCTGATGGCCTAAATTTATCGAACAATTGTAAAGTAAAAGAAATGAATCATCGCATAGCAGCGACAGAATCTATTATTCTTTATCTTTGCCGTTCTTGCGCGGTGCCAGTAAATCTCTATGTACATGTATCGATTAATGGTATAAAAAAGAATTCTGTTGTTTCAAGACAAATGAGGCTTTTCGCGCCTCACCTTTTACTGTTTTGTGTTCCATGAGAGGCGGACGCAGACTTGCTGCGTTCCATAACTGTATTTTATATTTGATGTGAAAAATATTGAGTGAATATGCTAATTGTTATTTTTTCCAATCACAAAAGATGTAGTTTCTTGTAACTGATATCGAACAGACAGAATCAAGAGGACATTTTGACTGTTATGTATAAAGTATTTAACCACAATGGTCATCTATTGTAATTTAATATGAAAAGGTACGTAGCATTATTAAAAAAAAACGTGTGTTAAAGATAAGTGTGCTTATTTTCGTAAATTAACCTTGATGATTCCATCTCCTGATTTAACTGAATGATAATTATTTTTGTGTTACTTCATCAGAAATTACGATCACGCTGATGGGCCGAACGCAGCATGAGGCAGAAGGAACATTATCGTTTTCCTATTATTTCTGAACCAACTCTCTTTAATTGTGTAGTGTTGCATTTCTTTTAAAGTCTATAAATCTTCTGGTCCCTTAGTGTTGATCCGGGTATGACTACATCGCGACTATAAAAATGCACAGAAATGATAATGTTTCTTCCGAGCGATCTCAAATATATATATATATATCAATATGCTGCTCTTATTCAGGTATTTAATGGTCAACGTATGTTATTATAATAGCGTAATAAATCCCTGATTCTGTTGCCAAGTGGCCCACCAAAATATTCACTTTTTCGACATTAAAAAAAAGTAACAATTCTTTTTATTTTTGTCCCCCAAGAGCAACGCTACACTTGGCGCCCGAACAGGGACTTGATCAAAAAATCATTTCATGTATGTGTTTAAAAAATTTTCTTTGCTTGTTCTAATAACTGTTTCATTTTTTCATGTGGATGCAATTCAACCGAGAAAGAGAAGTGGGAAAACCTTTTAATTAATTCAGAAGAACGATTGATGAAATTACCAAAAAACGCGAGTATCCAGCTGTATCATTATCAAGACAGCCATAGTAAGTCAAATTTTTATACGCAGTAGCCAAGCTTTCGTAGTGACGT
This sequence comes from Schistocerca piceifrons, assembly GCF_021461385.2. Lineage (NCBI taxonomy): Eukaryota > Metazoa > Arthropoda > Insecta > Orthoptera > Acrididae > Schistocerca > Schistocerca piceifrons. The sequence continues at coordinate 3,859,952 of NC_060142.1, forward strand.
AGCATCTTTCGAGTTGATCAGAACGTAAACCTGTCTTTCCTTGCCTTGAAACAGCTTTATTTCAATTTGTCCATAGTCCATTCCTATGTAGTTAAATTCAGTGAAAGTGTACCATTGTTGTCAGTGCATAAAAAAAAATTACGATATGGCGGATAACTACGCTCAAAACTCGTAAAACGTGTGATATTTCATTTGTTTGTAATTAGTAGGAACCATCTTGTCTTCTTGGCGTAAATGAACGTCAGTTGTTACCCAGAGTTAAAATTTTATCTTAGGTCCCAGTAAGCCATAGCACTACGTCACAGACAAACGACTGACGGCAGTGACAAACAATATCTGTAGCATTTTGACGTTTGACAAATAATTCATGAACATGGCTGACGGTAAACAGCGGACACAAACAAAACCAGACGACAGCGGTGATGCGAATGGACCTCACTATCCATTACGATCACGCGCGATAGGTACACGAGCGGAGGCAGAAGCAGCCTCGACCGAAGTTTTAGAAGCTGGTCCTAGTGTGCAAACTATTCCCGATTTTGAAAAAAATGACTTGGCTGCAATGATCGAAGCAATAATGGAACGCAAGTTCGAAAGTCAAAGACAGAGAGAGGCGCAAAGACAGGAACGTGAAAAGCAGGAAAAATTAGATGAAAAGGCCCGCGAAGAAAAAGAGAAGGCCGAAAGACGGCATAATAAAAATCAGGTCCTTACAAATCTGTGCAACTCAGTAAAAGAAGACATAAATTCGGTAAAAACAGACATAAATTCAGTAAAAACAGATCTGCAAACGGAGATAAATGACCTAAATACACGGTTAGATTCGGTAAAGGCCGAACTAAAGGCAGACATAACAGCTGATTTAAATACCCTGTTGGGTAATGTCCAAAGCCAAATCAGCAGTCAGATCACGATCATGAGGCTAGAAATTGACACACAAGTAGAGTCAAAAATAGAGGATATTTCAAAACGGTTAGATGAAAAAATCGAAGCAGCCAAGGGGGAGATAAATTCAAAAGTGATAGAATATCAAAAACAAGCTGCGACCTTAAAAGAAGATTATACTGCAATCTCTGATGAGGTCAAAGGAGTTAAAACCGCAGTAGACACGATCGAGAATGTTGTTGATGATCTTTCGAAACAGATTGAGACTCTTAATGTAAAGGACCAAATAAAGAATACTGTTAAGGCACATGCTGAAGCATTGTCTGATCACTACCAAGAGTGGATTAAAAACAAAGACGGATTCATAGAAAACAAGGTCAAGAACGAACTCAGGGAAACGGTCAAAAACGTGGCCTTTGAAATATTGGCAGCCCCTGGAAAAACAGGAGACACGGTGATGTCGGAATTAGGCCAGATAAGACGAACGTTAGCTCAAGATTTACCTGAATGGCGTCAACAGATAGTTGATGAAGTTCGTACACTAAAATGTCAAGTTGAAAATTCCCTGCCACCCGTGTCAGGAGACTGGAATAATTCACCACGAAGTAATGAACAACAGCAGGTACATTACCGTTCACCATTTGTTAACGCTCAAACTCATAGTTCTATAGAAGCACAAGTTAACCAGAGTACCAGCCCACCCACTTTTGTCAGTTTGATGCAGGAGGAAAGCGTGATCAAACATCGTATTTTTCCGACCTTTCACCCACAGAAAAGAGAAATTCATCCTATAGTGTTCCTCCGAAATTTTTCAGGAATTTTCCCGAGTAGCTGGAGTGACCGCCAGCGAATTCAATTCGTTAGTGGATTTATCGTAGGCGATGCTGCCTTATGGGGAACCGAAATGGTCGACTCTTGTAAGAGTTACAAAGAGTTTGAACAGATGTTTTTAGCTAAATTCTGGAGTTCTGGTGTGCAGCAGCGCCTGAGAAAAGAGGTTTACAACGCCGAAGTGTTTAACAGTAAGCGCGGTAGTTTGAGAAAATATTTTGAAAAGTATTTAGCGAAAATCAAGTTCTGGGATTCGCCGATCACCGCCAAAGACGTTATTATGATTCTAAAAACTAAGCTACCGATTGCGATCAGAGAAAAGTTAGTAAACGTGTCTGAGGACGATACGGACACTTTCCTATCTGTGTTAGACTCGTTAGATCTGATTTACGAGGATGCTAGAGTTGATGTTGGCAACGCCCACTTCAGTGCAGGCGGCCAGCACAATACAGAATATGTAGGCAACAATGGTGGCCGAGCGAAAGCGCGTCACAGCGACAGCCAGTACCAACCCCACAACGGTTTCAAAAATAAACACACTACGTACTCCAACAGCAAATACAAAAATAAGTACAATAACGGCCAGAGATACAATCCAATATATAATTTGTCACCACCTCAGTACGAAAGTACACATTATAGCACACAGCCCCAGCATTTTGGAAACGCGCAACCGATCAACGGTAATTATCAAAACGATCAGTCTTACGATTCAAATCGTCAGTGGAAAAGAAATAAATGGCATAATCAAGGTGGAGACCAATGTACACTTTTCAGTAACGGTTACAATCAACACAAGCCACAGCAAAATACCTTTCAGCCACAAAATATACACTTCACGCAACAAGCGAACGGACCTTCGGGAACTCTGAAGCCTAAACGCCCGCATAATACGCAAATTTATTATGCGCAAGCGAATACGCCAGGACAACAAGATCCGTTTCCAACCGAGTTCGTACCACAAAACCAACACCAGTTCCAGACGGAAGAAACATTAAGAAATATAAATCAGCAGGAAAGTAAGCGTCGAGCGGAAAATTAAAAGCAGCACCTTTGAGCCTCCTAGAGGATGCTGCAGGTTTGAATGGGGGCACCCTGTCCCTTAGTCCACACGAAATTAAAGCAATTAGGTATGACAAAGAGACAAACTTACGGGATGATCTAGTAGCAGACACTGAGACGAAAGACAATGATGACGTATGGGACGAACAAGTTCAAGCTTCCATAAGGGTATCAATTGCCAACATACCTGTAACAGCTATTGTAGATACAGGAGCTAATATAAATGTCTTATCTTTATGTTTATTTAAGCAAATATCCTCTGTATGCAAAGTTTTATCACTTCCAATTCAAGGTTGCACCATATCGGGAGCAATTGGTCCACTAACACAACGTGTAAATCTTCAGACTCAGCTTCAAATCCAGATAGAGTCTATTTCAGTAACGTGCATTTTTCTTATTGTTAAAAACCTATCAGTGCCATGTATCCTGAGTATGGAATTCTTGAGGCAGACGAAAGCTAAAATTGACATCGAGTGTGGAATCTGTACTCTAGTAGCGAGCCAGCAACAAGTAACTGTAAATTTGTTAAGAAGTAAGGTGAAGACAAACTTTGGGGTGCTTCAAACAGCAGTACGGCCATGGACTAAAAGACAACAGTACAGTCAGACAGAAGACATGACAGATCTTGAAAGTGTTAATGACGATGAGTATAAAGACCTAATTCCCGGTCAGAATGAATTATACGGTAAAGCTAGTGAGTCCATTGAATTATCCAAACAACAGAAGAATGAGCTTTACAATTTGTTAACAGATTACGTTCAAGTGTTTTCTAAGAAACCTGGACTAATAAAAGGCTTTGAATATCGAATGGATGTCCTGCCCCATTCAACCTACTGTAGAACAAGCTATTCCATTCCATATGCGAGACGCGAAGCTGTCAAGTGTGAGATCAAGAAAATGTTACGCTGGAATGTGATAGAAGTATCTCATTCACCTTATTCGAGTCCTTTATTGTCTGTGCTAAAATCAGATGGTAGCGTAAGGCTAGTCCTAGATGCAAGATTAATCAATAAAATTATAGTACCCATAAGAACGAGACCAGAGGCTCTTGAAGAGCATCTGCAGAAGTTTCATGGAGTTAAGTATTTGAGTACCCTTGATTTGAAAAGTAGTTACTGGCAAGTAAAACTTGCGCAGGAGTCTAGGAAGTACACTGCGTTTATATTTGCAGGTAGATCTTACCATTTCAAAGTTGTACCGTTTGGACTAAATGTGAGTTCCGGAATTTTTATTTCTGCCCTTGACTATGTACTAGGTCCTGAACTTTTAGATGAGGTAACAGTCTATGTGGATGACGTTCTAGTAGCATCGAAAAATTGGGAAGATCATGTGGCCCTTCTGCAAAAGATATTTCAACGATTCAGAGAGTATGGTGTTACAGCAAATCTTAAGAAATCCAAGTTTGGAAAAAGTGAAATTAAATTTTTAGGGCACATCATCACCCCTGAAGGAATTAAACCCGACCCGGAAAAATTATCTGCTATAAAAAACTTTCCAACCCCTGTTACAAAAAGGCAACTGAGAGGATTTATCGGTCTTACGTCATTTTTCAGACGTTTTGTTCCCAATCATGTATTGAACAATCCCGCTCTTCACAACCTTTTAAAAAAGAATTCACATTGGAATTGGACGCCGGAATGCCAAGACGGATTTAAAAAAATTAAAGACAGTCTGGTTAACAGTAACATTCTCCATCATCCTCAGATGGATAAGGAATTTTGTATTACTGCAGACGCTTCCTTTGTGGGTATCGGCGCTTGTCTTTTCCAGATTCAATTAGTAAATGGACACGAGCAAATCCAAGTGATTAGCTTTGCGAGTCGAGTGTTATCAGAGTGTGAGAAGTCTTATTCGGTTACGGAGTTGGAGGCACTTGCCGTAATATGGGCTTTTAGGCGATTTAACTATTATATCTATGGAAGAAAAATTAAAGTCTATTCAGACCATCAAGCCTTATCATTCCTCCTTACATGCAAGTTGCAACACCCTCGTCTTACTCGATGGTGCTTATTCCTGCAGGAATATGACTTTGACATTGTATATATAAAAGGTAAAGATAATGTTATAGCAGACGCACTTTCTCGCTCACCTGAGGGCTTACTAGAAACCAGCGAACTGGTGGAACAAATGTCTAATTATAAAGTTTTGTTAATGAAAGATCCAATTCACAGAAAGTATTTTCTTCAGTTATGTAGGCAGATTCAGATTCTTCAAAATACAGATCCAAAATGGAAAAAGGTTATACAAATTCTTCACGAAAATCCAGCCCACAAGTTGTCCAAGTTTTATAAAGTTCATAACCAAGTGCTATTTCATAAGACGTCTGAGTCATCTGAGAGGTGGTGTGTTTGCATCCCTCGAAATTTCATTGAACATCTTCTGTGGTACACTCACATTTCATGGGGTCACTACGGACCAGAAAAATGTAAAAGGAAAATCTCGACTTACTGTTATGTTCCGAATCTACACCAGAGAATTCATAAATTATTGAGAAACTGTGTCATCTGTCAAAAGGCAAAATCCTTAAACATTTCCACTTCAATTCCACTAAATCCAATAGTTGCTGAAAGGCCAAACCAGCTTCTTAGTATTGATTTAGCAGGTCCACTACCCACCGGTAGGGGAGGCGCTAAATACTTAGTGGCAATCCTGGACAATTTTTCTAAGCACATAAGACTGTACGCAGTAAAATCTTCTTGTGCAAATCCAATAATTCGTCGCATTGAAAATGATTATTTCCCACGATTCGGGGTTCCAGAATCAATTTTGTCTGATAATGCTTCAAATTTCACATCACGCCCGTGGCGTGCATTTCTTGCTCGCCATGGAATCAAACAAATTTTGATATCCCTGTTTCGACCGCAATCGAATCCGACAGAAAGAATCTTCAAAGAATTTAACAGATTTATAAGGACGTACATTCCGAATAAGCAATCTAAGTGGGTAGACTTCGTAACACCATTCGAACAGATTGTAAACCACCTTCCTCATCTGTCGACCGGATTCACGCCACATGAGCTAATGTCAAGATCAAAAGAGAGGAATGAATGGATAGACCCCCTTCCAAAGTTACAAGACAACGAATTGGACCTAGACGCAAAAATCAGGCAAGCTCTCATATCATTGACAACGTATGCTAACCTCCGAAAAAAGGCATTTGATAAGAAGATAAACAGAGTTATAGATTTCAAAGAAGGAGAAAAGGTATTAGTCAGGACTCACTTTAAACCATCCCTGTTGTTAAAGAAGAATCGTAAGTGGCAACACATTTATGAAGGTCCCTTTGTGATAATGAGGAAACCACACATTGGTAGCTATTTGTTATCTGACCCTGCCACGAATAAAATCAAAGGATTGTTCCACCATCAAGATTTAAGAAAATTTTATAACGCCAGGAATTAAGTTAATTTAAGCTGTAAGAAAATTCTAAGGTATTGGAGATCAGGATTAACCAATGAGTAACAAGAACGGATCTGAACTGACTACGGACGTTAGCCGGTGCTAAAAGGAAACCTTATGTATCAAAACAACGTGTCTGGAAAATAAAATACAGAATAAGTTGCAGACAAGTATTTACATGAATAATCTTTATGTAAACAGGAGGACATGTCCTAGAGGCGATTTTCAATTTTAGTTGTAAGTTAGTATGTAAGGAAAATGATGTACTCGAGAGGTATTAATTAGCCCCGAGGTACTAAAATGAGGAAAGAGGAAGGAGCGAATAATGCACTTCTCTCGCTAAATAGTAATTTGAGAATGAGCAGGAAGGAGCGAATAATGCACTTCTCTCACTAAATAGTAATATGAAAATGATGATTATATGTGCTTAGTATTAGTAAGTGAAATTTAATCGAGGACAAATTAATGACCTGTTAAAAGGAAATACTTAAACGTCCAGACAAAAGAGGAAAGTTGTAAGAAAAGATTCGATTCCATGAGGTTATTCCCTATTTTCAAATGTGACGTAAATAAGGCACCACCTGTTAGCGTAAAATAGTCGGTAGATTTAACTTGTAAATTCCAGCACAGTGCTGTGCCAGCGATAAAATAACATCTCTTTGAAGTGAACAGATACCTAGGATTAAGCATGAACAGATTGATAACGCAGTGCAATTGTTCTAAAAAAGGCCTGACGTTAACCTTAAGTAAAAGCGTGATGGAATAAAAAGGAAGTTTATTGTATAACGCAAAGTAAGATGAGTCTAGACTATAAACAAGCTGAGTCAAAGAAGATATGAGTAACATGGTTTATTATGCCAACTTCACGGTACTATTGAGCATTAGCGATACTGCAAATTCACAAGCTAGCAGCACATATAATAAGGATCTCGCCCAAGCTTCACAGGTAGCGAAAGCAGCAAAAAACAACACTCTAGTGAGAGGCTTATATATACAAATGATAATTAATACCCAAATGCGTAATGCATAAACTCGACTTAGTCTAAGAAATGAGCAAAGAGTAGTAAGCAAGCTGCAGCAAGATACATATTAGATATACATGCTTGAAGTGATAGATTTTATTTTAAGTGTGCACTGCAATATTTATTGTTTTCTCTGTGATTATGTGATTATTGAATCCCTTTCCTAAGTGCAAATCCTTTAAGATCCTTGATCCTATCCACTCCTCAGGATCAACTTGTAAAGATGCACGTGTGCTTAGGAAGTGAGGCACTACATATAAAAATGAGTAGGTTCGCGACGTGCATATTGCTTTTGTAATGTGCAATGTAAATTAAATTTTCGACCTGGTTGAGGAGTAATTTAGATTCTGTCGACGATCCGCGAGTAGGCCCGCTTTTCCCATTTTTTTTTCCGACTGTTTGTATTTCTACACGAAACTCAGAGGCGGAATTGCTATTTTCAAATCTGTCCTCGAACTTTCTTTAAAGACAAGCACATACGAGAAAAACTTTTGACACTAAATAAGACGAGCACTAAAAAAAAAAAAAAAAAAAAAAAAAAAAGTATTGGTCCTACAAAATGAATAAGCGAGCGTGATAAAGATTACTATGAATGAAATTAATTTGTAAAGGAGATTGGAATGGATTTGGTCAAAGAAAAAGTACTTATAATAGCCTACCTGTGACCGTAGGCTTAAATAAAAAAAAAGAGACTAATTGAGAAACAATTGTTTTGATTCAAAGTGGTCAATTAGATTATTTATCGATTTAAATGAACTCTTGTAAATATTAGTAAGTAAATCAACTTGTAAACACCGTGTGATGTTATGACGCGAGAATTTCTTTTAATACACCGTTCACGCAGACGCTCACCACAGTGCAAGTGAAGTTTTAAAGTTCGACGGTTTTCAGTGGCAGTATTATACTGCACCATATGTGTGAACAATTTCGTTGATGTGTGCAGTGTGTAATAATCAGTGTCATTCCACACATGCAGTTGCAGCGGTAGCTACCACTTACCTGTGAATCCGTAACTGGATAGTGGACAGGAAGTGATGTGAGGCAGTTTCGGTGGCAGAAGCTCCCTCCAGCAATCTAAAAAAACACAAAGCCACGATCCGCCAAACAAAAGCGACGCACGGCACCTCAAGCGCGAAATCAACGCTCTGCAAGAAAGCTCCGGTCACGTGCGCGCGCACAGACTGAATTTCAAGATTGCTCGCAACAGTGGAGGCGGACAGCCACCACGTGACGAAATAATGTAAACGTTCAACCGCCAACACAGTTGCTGTGCGCTACATTCTGTAGCAAAAACATTCACACCCAGTACTGAAAACATTTTGTATGTATCATAAACCTTCCGAGAGACTCTAAAATAGAGAAGTTAACGTAATTATTATAATGACTGATTGTACACAGAGACAAGTCACAAGGTCACCTCTGAACACTGTTGAAATGTAAACTTTGACGAGAGGTCACGATACGAATGAAAATAAGCACACGAAAATACGTCAAAGGATCCGATCCTTCCTATATCCCATCCCACATGTATATAAAATTAGTTTTGTAAGCTATTCTAATATAAGACATTTTATCTGTTTCATATGTGAAATAATTCGGAGAGCCACACTCGAGACCTGAAAGTGAAAGATATGGACTTCCTTTTCGAAGCCATCACCAGTGGCCGCTTTACAATCCAAGTCTATCATAAATAGTGTATGTGCGACGAAAATAAATGTATAATTAAGTGCGACGACGGACAAGGCAATCAATCGACAAGACGATGACAATATAATGAATACTGTCAAAACAGAAAGTTGTGTACCAGTTGTGATAGTCAAATTACTTTTGCAACGATGAAAAATGAAGTGTGACTCTATTTCCTTATAAATTTTGTAAATATGTGTACTTATAGCCTTAATTTTAAGAATCATCAAGATAGACTGAATCCATACAAACACTGATAGAAACACAGAACAAATTCACAATGATCCACCGTCAGTAATTACAAATTGAAACGTTAATTCTTTTATTATGGAATGAATGTGAAATGAAATTTTTAATAACCTGTATGTTACACCCGAAAATTACAAATATTCCAATGGGCATGAGGATGAAAGTAATACCTTCGGTATCCCTTCCCTCCTCATGGGAGGCAGTGTAATATTAGTAATTTTCGCCTCACAAACATTAATATACGCTCAATAGTAAACGCCTGATGGCCTAAAGTTATCGAACAATTGTAAAGTAAAAGAAATGAATCATCGCATAGCAGCGACAGAATCTATTATTCTTTATCTTTGCCGTTCTTGCGCGGTGCCAGTAAATCTCTATGTACATGTATCGATTAATGGTATAAAAAAGAATTCTGTTGTTTCAAGACAAATGAGGCTTTTCGCGCCTCACCTTTTACTGTTTTGTGTTCCATGAGAGGCGGACGCAGACTTGCTGCGTTCCACAACTGTATTTTATATTTGATGTGAAAAATATTGAGTGAATATGCTAATTGTTATTTTTTCCAATCACAAAAGATGTAGTTTCTTGTAACTGATATCGAACAGACAGAATCAAGAGGACATTTTGACTGTTATGTATAAAGTATTTAACCACAATGGTCATCTATTGTAATTTAATATGAAAAGGTACGTAGCATTAAAAAAAAAAAACGTGTGTTAAAGATAAGTGTGCTTATTTTCGTAAATTAACCTTGATGATTCCATCTCCTGATTTAACTGAATGATAATTATTTTTGTGTTACTTCATCAGAAATTACGATCACGCTGATGGGCCGAACGCAGCATGAGGCAGAAGGAACATTATCGTTTTCCTATTATTTCTGAACCAACTCTCTTTAATTGTGTAGTGTTGCATTTCTTTTAAAGTCTATAAATCTTCTGGTCCCTTAGTGTTGATCCGGGTATGACTACATCGCGACTATAAAAATGCACAGAAATGATAATGTTTCTTCCGAGCGATCTCAAATATATATATATATATATATCAATATGCTGCTCTTATTCAGGTATTTAATGGTCAACGTATGTTATTATAATAGCGTAATAAATCCCTGATTCTGTTGCCAAGTGGCCCACCAAAATATTCACTTTTTCGACATTAAAAAAAAGTAACAATTCTTTTTATTTTTGTCCCCCAAGAGCAACGCTACAATTCCGATGCTTCACTTCAGGATTACTGTATCTCTTGGACCTTCTTATTGACGATGAAATTCAGAAATTGCAACGGAATTAAATACAAAAGGCTCAATGCCGGATTAAGTACAAGAGGACTGTTTCTTCTTACATTCTATGGTTTGAGCCTTTCCTGTGAGACCAGTTTTGGATTCCGATGCTTCACTTCAGGTTTACTGTATCCCTTGGACCTTCTTTTTGACGTTGAAACACAGAAATTGCATCGGAATCAAATACAAAAGGCACAGTGCCGACTTAAGTACAAGAGGACTGAAACTTCATACATTCTATGATTTGAGCCTTTTCTGTGAGACCAGTTTTAGATTCCGATGCTTCACTTCAGGTTTACTGCATCCCTTGGACCTTTTTATTGAAGATGAAACACAGAAATTGTATCGGAATTAAATACAAAATGCACAATGCCGACTTAAGTACAAGAAGACTGACAAGTCTTACTGTCTATGCTATGAAACATTCCTGTGAGACCAGTTTTAGATTCCGAAGCTTAAATTCCGGTTTACTGTATCTCTTAAGCATACTTACTGACGATGAAACACAGAAATTGCATCCCGATTAAACACAAAAGGAACAATGCCGTTATATGTGCAAGTAGACTGTCTCTTCTTACTGTCTATGTTTTGAACCTTTTCTGTGAGACCAGTTTAAGATTCCGATGCTTCACTTCAGGTTTTCTGTATCCCTGAGACCTTCATATTGAGGATGAAACACGGAAATCGCATCGAAATTAAATACAAAACGCACAATGTCAACTTAAGTACAAGTAGACTGGCACTTCTTACTGTCTTTGTTTTCAGCCTTTCATTTGAGACCAGTTTTAGATTTCCCATGCTTCACATCAGGATTACTGTATCCCTTGGACCTTCATATTGACGATGAAACACAGATATTGCATCGGAATTAAATACACAAGGCACAATGCCGGCTTAAGTACAAGAGGACTGACTCTTCTTACATTCTATAATTTGAGCCTTTCCTGTGAGACCAGGTTTAGCTTCCGATGCTTCACTTCAGGTATACTGTATCTCTCGGACCTTCTTATTGACAATGAAACACAGAAATTGCATCGGAATTCAATACAAAAGGCACAATGCCGACTTAAGTACAAAAGGACTCACTCTTCTTACTTTCTATGACTTGAGCCTTTCCTGTGAGACTAGTTGTAGATTCCGATGTTTCACTTCAGGTTTACTGTATCCCTTCGACCTTCTTATTGACGATGAAACACAGAAATTGCATCGGAATTAAATACAAAAGGCAGAGTGCCGACTTAAGTACAAGAGCAATGACACTTCATACATTCTATGATTTGAGCCTTTCCTGCGAGACCAATTTTAGTTTCCGAGGTTTCACATCAGGTTTACTGCATCCCTTGGACCTTCTTATTGACGATGAGACATAGAAATTGCATCGGAATTCAATACAAAAGGCACAATGACGACATAAGTACAAGAAGACTGACTCTTCTTACTGTCTATGCTTTGAAACTTTACTGTGAGTCAGGTTTTAGATTCCGAAGCTTCACTTCAGGTTTACTGTATGCCTTAAGCCTTATTACTGACGATGAAACACAGAAATTGCATCGGAATTAAATACAAAAGGCACAATGCCGACTTAAGTACAAGACGACTGACTCTTCTTACTGTCTATGATTTGAACCATTCCTGTGAGTTCAGTCTTAGATTCCGATGCTTCACTTCAGGTTTACTGCATCCCTTGGACCGTCTTAGTGACGATGAAACGCAGAAATTGCATTGGAATTAAAAACAAAAGGCACATTGCCGACTTCAGTACAAGAAGACTGACTCTTCTTACTGTCTATGATTTGAGCCTTTCCTTTGAGACCAGTGTTAGATTCCAATGCTTCATTTCACGTTTACTGCACCCCTTGGACCATCTTATTGACGATTAAGCACAGAAATTGCATCGGAATTAAATACAAAAGCACAGTGCCGACTTGAGTACAAGGGGACTTACCCTTCTTACATTCTACTGTTTTAGCCTTTCGTGTGAGACCAGTTTTAGAATCCGGTGCTTCACTTCAGGTGTACTGTATCCCTTGGACCTTCTTATTGACGATGAAACACAGAAATTGCATCGGAGTTAAATACAAAAGTCTCGATGACGACTTAAGTACAGGAAGACAGACTCTTCTTACTGTCTATGTTATGAATCATTCCTGTGAGACCAGTTTTACATTCAGCTGCTTCACTTCAGGTTTACTGTTTCCCTTGGACCTTTTTATTGACTATGAAACACAGAAATTGAGTCGGAATTAAATACAAAAGGCACAATGCCGACTTAAGTACAAGAAGACTGACTCTTCGTACTGTCTATGGTTTGAATCTTTAATGTGAGACCACTTTTGGATTCCGATGCTTTACTTCAGGTTTTCTGTATACTATGGACCTTCATATTGATGATGATACACAGATATTGCATCTGCATTAAATACAAATTTCACGATTTCGGCTTAAGTACCAGAACACTGGCTCTTTTTACTGTCTATGCTTTGAACCTTTTCTGTGAGACCAGTTTTAGATTCCGAGCCTTCACTTCAGGTTTACTGTCTCCCTTGGCCTCTCTTATTGACGATGAAACACAGACATTGCATCGGAATTAAATACAAAAGGCACAGTGCCGACATATGTACAAGAAGACTGACCCTTCTTACTGTCTATGCTAGAACATTTCCTGTGAGACCAGTTTTAGATTTCGATGCTTCACTTCAGGTTTTCTGTATCCCTTGGACCTTCTATTTGACGATAAACGCAGAAGTTGTATCGGAATTAAAATCAAAAGGCACAACACCAATTTAAGTACAAGAAGACTGACTCTTCTTACTGTCTATGTTTTGAACCTATCCTGTGAGACCAGTTTTAGATTCCGATGTTTCACTTCAGATTTACTGTATCCATTGAAGCTTCATGTTGACAATAAAACACTGAAATTACATCCGAATTAAACACAAAAAGGCACAATGCCGACTTAAGTACAATAAGACTGACTTTTCTTACGGTCTATGTTTTAAACCTTTCCAGTGAGACCAGTTTTAGATTCCGATGCTTCACTTCAGGTTTACCGTTTCCCTTGGACCTTCTTATTGACGATGACACGCAGAAATTGCATCGGCATTAAATACAAAAGGCAATATGCCGACTTAAGTACAAGAAGACTGACACTTCTTACTATCTATGCTTTGAAGCATTCCTGTGAGACCGGTTTTAGATTCCGATGCTTCACTTCAGGTTTACTGTATCCCTTACACTTTCTTAATGACGTTAAAACACAGGAATTGCGTTGGAATGAAATACAAGAAACACAATGCCGAATTAAGTACAAGAAGACTGAATCTTCTTACTGCCTATTTTTTGAACCTTTCCTGTTAGATCAGTTTTAGATTCCGATGCTTCACGTCAGGTTTACTGTCTCCCGTTGACCTCCTTATTGACGTTGAAACACAGAAATTGCTTCGGAATTAAATACAAAAGGCACAATGCCGACTTACGTACAAGATGACTGACTCTTCTTGCATTCTATGTTTTGAACCTTTCCCTCGAGACCAGTTTTACTTTCTGCTGCTTCACTTCAGGTTTACTGTATCCCTTGGACCTTTTTATTGACTATGAAGGACAGAAATTGAGTCGGAATTAAATAAAAAGGCACAATGCTGACATAAGTACAGGAAGACTGACTCTTCTTACTGTCTATGGTTTGAACCTTTCCTGTGAGACCACTTTTGGATTCAGATGCTTTACTTCAGATTTACTGTATCCCTTGGAGCCTCATATTGACGATGATACACAGATATTGCATCGGAATTAAATGCAAATGGCACAATTTCGACTTAAGTACCAGAACACTGGCTCTTCTTACTGTCTATGCTTTGAACATCTTCTGTGAGACCTGTTTTAAATTCCGGTGCATCACTTCAGATTTGCTGTATCCCTTAGACCTTCATTTTGACGATGTAACACGAAAATTGCATCGGAATTAAATACAAAACGCACAATGTCGACTTAAGTACAAGAAACTGGCTCTTCTAACTGTCTTTGTTTTCAGCCTTCCCTGCTTGCCCAGTTTTAGATTTACGATGTTTCACTTCAGGTTTACTGTACCCCTTGGACCTTCATATTGACGATGAGACACAGAAATTGCATCGGAATCAAATACAAAGGGAACAGTGACGACTTACGTACAAGAGGACTGAAACTTCATACATTCTATGATTTGAGCCTTTCCAGTGAGACCAGTTTTAGATTCCGATGTTTCACTTCAGGTATACTGTATGCCTTGTACCTTCTTATTGACGATGAAACGCAGAAATCGCATCGGAATTAAATACAAAAGGCACAGTGCCGACTTAAGTACAAGAAGACTGACTCTTTTTACTGTCTATGTTTTGAACATTTCCTGTGAGACCAGTTTTAGATTCCGATGCTTCACTTCATGTTTAGTGTATCCTTTGGGCCTTCTTGACGATGAAACACAGAAGTTGCATCGGAATCAAATACAAAATGCACAATGCACACTTAAGTACAAGAAGACTGACTCTTCTTACTGTCTATGGTTTGAACCTTTCCTGTGAGACTAGTTTTAGATTCCGATGCTTCACTTCAGGATTACTCCCTTGGACCTTCTCATTGACGATGAAACACAGAAATTGCATCGGAATTAGTAACAAAAGGCACAATGCCGACTTAAGTACAAGAGGACTGACTCTTCTTACATTCTATAATTTGAGCCTTTCCTGTGATACCAGTTTTAGATTACGATGCTTCACTTCAGGTTTATTGTATCCGTTGGACCTTCTTATTAACGATGAAACACAGAAATTGCATCGGAATTAAATACAAAATGCACAATGTCGACATAAGTATAGGAAGACTGACTCTTGTTACTGTCTATGTTTTGAACCTTTCCTGTGAGACCAGTTTTAGATTCCGATGCTTTACTTCAGCTTTACTGTATCCCTTGGACCTTCTTATTGACGATGAAACACAGATATTGCATCGGAATTAAATACAAATGCCACAATAGCGACTTACGTACAAGAGGACTGACCTTTCTTACATTCTATGATTTGAGACGTTCGTGTGAGACCAGTTTTAGATTCCGATGCATGAGGCTTACTGTATACCCTGGCCGTTCATATTGACTATGAAACACAGATATTGCATCGGAATTAAATTGAACATACACAATGCCCATAAAAGTACAAGTAGACTGAGCCTTCTTCCTGTATATGTTTTGAGACTTTCCTGTAAGACCAGTTTTAGATTCCGATTCTTTACTTCAGGTCTACTGTATCCCTTGGACCGTCATATTGAAGCTGAAACACAGATATTGCATCGGTATTAAATACAAAAGGCACAATGCCGACTTAAGTACAAGAGGACTCACTCTTCTTACATTTTAAAAATCTGAGCTCTTCCTGTGAGACCAGTTTTAGATTCCGATGCTTTACTTCAGGTTTACTGTATCCGTTGGACCTTCGTATTGACGATGAAACACAGAAATTGCATCGGAATTAAATACAAAAGGCACAATGCCGACTTAAGTACAAGAGGACTGACCCTTATTACATTCTATGATTTGAGCCTTTTCTGTGAGATCAGTTTTATATTCCGATGTTTCACTTCAGGTTTACTGTATCCCTCAGACCTTCTTATTGACGATGAAACACAGAATTGCATCTGAATTAAATACAAAAGGCACTATGCCGAATTAAGTACAAGAAGACTGATTCTTCTTACTGTCTTTGTTTTGAACCTTTCCTGTGAGACCAGTTTTAGATTCCGATGCTTCACATCAGGTTTACTGTATCCCTTGGACATTCTTATTAACGATGAAACACAGAAATTGCATCCGAATTAAATACAAAAGGCACTATGTCGACTTAAGTATAGGAAGACTGACTCTTGTTACTGTCTATATTTTGAACCTTTCTTGTGAGATCAGTTTTAGCTTCCGATGCTTTACTTCAGGTTTACTGTATCCCTTGGACCGTCATATTGACGCTGAAACACAAAAATTTCATCGGAATTAAATACAAAAGGCACAATGCTGACTTACGTACAAGAAGACTGATTGTGTCTTACTGTCTATGTTTTGAACCTTACCTGCGAGACCAGTTTTAGATTTCGATGCTTCACATCAGGTTTACTGTATCCCTTGGACCTTCATATTGACGATGAAACACAGAAATTGTATCGAAATTAAGTACAAATGGAACAATGTCGACAAAAGTACAAGAACACTGGCTCTTCTTACTGTCTATTATTTGAACCATTCCTGTGAGACCAGTTTCAGATTCCGACGCTGTACTTCCGGTTTACTGTATCCCTTAGACCTTCATATTGACGATGAAACACAGCAATTGCATCGGTATTAAATACAAAACGCACAATGTCAACTGAAGTACAAGAAGACCGGCTCTTCTTACTGTCTATGTTTACAGCCTTTCCTATGAGACCAGATTTAGAATCCGATGCTTCACTTCAGGTTTACTGTATTCCTTGGACGTTCATATTGACTATGAAACACAGGAATTGCATCGGAATTACATACAAAATTCACAATGCCGATGTAAGTACAAGAAGACCGAGTCTTTTTCCTGTATATGGTTTGAGCCTTTCCTGTGAGACCAGTTTTAGATTCCGATTCCTCACTTCAGGTCTACTGTATCCCTTGGACCTTCATATTGGCGATGAAACACAGCAATTGCATCGAAATTAAACACAAAAGGCACAATGCCGAGTTAAGTTCAAGAGGACTGACTCTTCTTACATTCTATGATTTGAGCCTTTCCTGTAAGACCAGTTTTAGATTCCGATGCTTTACTTCAGGTTTACTGTATCCCTTGGACCTTCTTATTGACAGTGAAACACAGAAATTGCATCGGAATTAAATACAAAAGGCACAATGCCGACTTAAGTACAAGAGGACTGACTCTTCTTAATGTCTATGTTTTGAACCTATCCTGTGAGACCAGTTTTAGATTCCGATGCTTCATTTCAGGTTTACTGTATCCCTTGGACCTTCTTATTGACGATGAAACACAGATATTGCATCGGAATGAAACACAAAATGCACAATGCCGACTTAAGTACAAGAGGACTGACTCTTCTTACATTCTATGAATTGAGCCTTTCCTGTAAGACCAGTTTTAGATTCCGATGCTTTACTTCAGGTTTACTGTATCCCTTGGACCTTCGTATTGACGATTAAACACAGAAATTGCATCGGAATTAAATACAAAAGGCACAATGCCGACTTAAGTACAAGAAGTCTGCCTCTTCTTAATGTCTATATTGTGAACCTATCCTGTGAGACCAGTTTTAGATTCCGATGCTTCACTTCAGGTTTCCTGTATCCCTTGGACCTTCTTATTGACGATGAAACAGAGAAATTGCAATTCGTCGCGTGGACGCCGAGCGGAGAGGACCTCGCAGCGCAGTCGCAACCCACCAGCAGCCGTAGCTCGCCCGCTACCCCCACCAGCCAGCCGTGTGCCAGCCGGCCGCTACCAGCGCTCCGCAGCCAGTCGCCCGGCAGCCCCTGGTTAGTGCGCATCAGCCGCTCCCGGCGCAGCCGCCCAGCGGCAACCGGCCGAGTGCCGAAAGGTTGAGCCTGCTCCCCTTCGACGCAAAGCCGCGCAACCAGTCGCGGACTGCCGCGAAAGAGCTTCGGCTCGCAGCTCCCGGTAGCCTCCGGTTACCCAACGCCCCCAACATGATTCTCACGTTCTTTTAGGGACTCTGAGGGAGTACCAGGGCTCCTTCACGGGACCAAGCCCGCGTGCTGCAGGCCATTCTTCTCCCGCACCTCCTTTAGGTGCCGCGCTTGCACGAACAGCGCATGTTAGCATAAAGCAGGGACCACCCACTTCCATAGGGAACAAGTAACACTTCTCTCGCCTTTCGAGAAAAGTAAAATTGTCGTTTACCCCTTCCTACCCAATAAATAATCCTAAGTGCAAGATGGCTGACGCTACTAGCACTTCCCCTGCTATCACCCGCTGCAAGACTGCAACACAAGAGGCTCGAGGTTCGACTGCACCCGCCGAAATTCACGCCCCGCCCGCTACCGAAGGCAAGGGAACGGCTTCCGACGCTCGACGGCTTGGCACGAAATCGCAAAAGCAGCTCTAGTCGCGCCGGCTAATCACCGAACTTTTCGGGGCGGAGTCTGTCCCAACAAGACAACTACACTAAACATTACCTTACACTCACCTGTCACTGGACAGTCATGTACCATTCCCCCACCGGCGTCGCAGCCTCAAGAAACCGAGGCAGCAGCGGCGGATGTGGATACAGAAAACCACTACACAGAGCCCTGGCAGGTGGAGGGCCCAAAACGCAGACCCAAAAAAACACCAGCACCAACAAGCGAGCAACCAAACTCGCTAGGCAACCGAAAGGCGCTGTTGCCTACACCCACTTCATCTCAGGGTAGCAATTAACACAAAACAAAACGCAAACACAGCTGTGGCGAACAACAACAAAGCACACAAAGCCACAGCAGTGCCCACACAACACAAGACTGGTTTCCCCCCAGTTGTTACACAAAACTACGGGAACCTTAGTGCCCTTAACACTGCATTCGCGGAGAGGCACATAAACAGCACATTACATGCAAAGTACTCGGGGGACAGGGCCTCACTGTACGTTGCCACAGACAACGAATATAAAGATCTTCTGACCTTCCTCAAAGATCGGAAGATCGAACATTACACGTACAGAACGCTGGACGAGAGAACCCAGCAGTACGTGATCAAGGGAGTGGACCCCAGCACCCCCAACGAGACTGTACATGCGGCCCTTTGTTATCTGGGATTCGACTGTAAAAGTGCCTCCCGGATGACAGGGTTCCGTACACACGCACCGCTACCACACTACATGGTTGAGTTAGCCGACACGGCTGATTCCCGCGCCATCCTGCAGATAAAGAGCTTTCTGCGGATGGACGTACATGTAGAACTCTACGAACCACCCAACGTCCCCCACTATGCAACAACTGCCAGCGGTTCGGCCACTCGGCCCTCCGCTGCGGCCTGGCAACTCGCTGCCGCGGATGCGCTGGCAATCACAGAGCCAACACATGCACACAAATACAACCAAACCAGCGACGCTGTGCCAACTGCGGTGGGCCCCATGCGGCAAACTTCAGACAGTGCAACTCATACAAACAGGCGCTGAAGTGAAAACTAGACAAAAGCAGGGTACTGTACGGCATACCACGCCCAAGGCCAGCGCCGAACCCAGTAAGGAACGGCGTAACGTTTGCCACGGTTGCACGCCCTGGCGGAACGGCACAGGCTGCGGGACCTCAGCGCCCCACACACACACGTGAAACAACCGCTGCAACAGCCACACAACAACCACAGGCAACACCTGAAACCCAGCAAGCATCGGTACCAACACCTATGCCCCCAAACAACACGACCCCACTCCCGGAAATCACGTGCTGCGAAGAAACGCACTATTTACAGGAAAACACACCCACACAAGAACCCCCCGAACCCCAAGCCCAGAGGAGGAATAGACGTACACGCAAACACAGGGCGGGGAACACGAAATCACCACAACAGGCCACACAGCAACAACAGAACAGCAACACACAGGAAAACAGTCAACAAGACACTGAGACTGTAACTCACACTACCATCCCCGTCACCATAGAAGTAACACAGGCGCCACAACCTCTGTCACAAAGCACAAATGCCGCTCCTAACAACACACCAATACCCGCACAAGCGGCCGCTAACTCCACAACAGCACCTCAGGCTGCAACACCCAACACCAACACACCACCTGGCGGAATACTGGAAACACTATTCCCCCGACACACGACCGCTCAAATCCTTACCAAGGTGCTGACGGCCGTCGCTACACTCATCACCCAGCTCATGAGCGCCGAACCCGGGCAATACTGGGCTGTCATACACACTGCCATCACAACACTCTTTCACACTCTTACATGAATAATACACCACACCCGGCCCATAACGCAGACCCGCATACACTATCACGGATCCTGTTCTGGAATGCAGACTCGATCCACAACAAAAGGGCAGAATTTTTCCGCGTTCATGGATCGCAAGGGAATCCTTGTCGCGCTACTGAGCGAGACTAAACTTAAACCGCACAAACAAACTTTCCTGGCTACAGTGTCTATCGTACCGACCGACCGGGCGACGCCGTGGCAGGTGGAACTGCAATCGTCATACACAAAGACATTGAGCACACAAACATAGAGCTCCCTGAACTGGAAAAAATCGAGGCTACGGCCGTCAGAGTCAAGTTCAAGGGAGCCTACATCACACTGATATCGGTATACAACAGCCCTGTAGGCATCTCAACACGTGATATCAACACATTACTCAACATTTCACCGCGAGTAATAGTCGCTGGAGCTCTGAACGGAAAACACACAGAATGGAATTCACGCATACGAAATCCCAACGGCAAAAAACTGTACGAACATTCGCTAGGTAGAAACTACATCATACTATCGCCGACTGAACCGACGCACATTCCCTATCATAGGGGACACAGGCCAGACGTGTTAGACATGGCTCTCATCAAGGGCATTACAGCGACCTCAACGTTGCCATTGAAAACGATCTGCCCTCAAACCACCAACCTGTAATACTATACATGGAGGAAACACTGCTGCACACGGAACTACGCAAGATGTTGGACTACGGGCGTGTGAATTGGACATTATTCAAGCAAACGCTTGATAGCCACATCCCACATATACACGAAATTAACGAAACAGGACAAATTGACGAGGCAGTAGAAACCCTCACTAACGCCGTCCGGGACGCAATGACAGGCACCATACCTGATCGCACCTCACAACAACGCACTGCGGGCCTGCCCCAGGAAATCCTGGGCCTAATCTCAATGAGGAATCGCCTCAGGAGACAATGGCAGCGCACCAGGCGTCCGTACTTCAAACCGCACATTAACAGACTACAGGACATCATACACGATAAAATACAAACACATAGAACACAACAGTGGAATCAAAAACTCGAAGGGCTGGACACCGCACGACCTGGCGTGTGGCAGCTAGCCCGACACTTCACCAGAGAGAAAATATAAACCCCAACGCTTCAAGGGCCTGACGGACCTGCATACTCAGCGGAAGAGAAAGCAGAACTAATGGCTCGAACACTCGCAGCGTCATTCACACCGAACCTGGTACCATCAGATCCAGTGTTCACACTTGCTACTGACCAAGAGGTTACACGCATTTTAGCCCAACATTCGACAAGGGATACAGTAAACCTGAGGTGAAGCATCGGAATCTAAAACTGGTCTCACAGGAAAGGTTCAAATCATAGACAGTAAGAACAGCCAGTGTACTTGTACTTTAGGCGACATTTTGCCATTTGTATTTAATTCCGATGCAATTTCTGTGTTTCATCGTCAATAAGAAGGTCCGAGGGATACAGTAAACCTGAAATGAAGCATCGGAATCTAAAACTGGTCTTACAGGAAAGGCCGAAGTCTCCTGGGCTATAATGCATTCCGCTGCTGGGAAAGCCCCTGGTCATGATGGCATTCAAAACCGTGTCCTCCAGGAGTTCACGGATAAAGCAACTGAGTACCTAACACACATAACGAATGCCATACTAAAACACCAACACTTCCCCGCCTTTTGGAAGACGGCCAAGGTCCTGATGTTCAGGAATCCGGGGAAAGACCACAGCCTCCCACAAAATTACCGACCCATCAGCCTTCTGAGTTCGCTCAGTAAGATTGTTGAGAAGGTGATTCTCAAACGCATCACTAGGTACTGCATAACAAATGACATCGTGAGACCGGAGCAATTCGGCTTCAGGAATCACCACTCCACAACACAACAACTCTTACGGGTCGTTGAACATATAACACATGGCTTCAACATAAACAAAGCTACAAGGGCAGTGTTCCTGGACATCGAAAAGGCTTTCGACCGTCTATGGCACAACGGCCTCATCCGCAAACTCAGCGACGCGGGATTCCCTGACGGGCTGCTGCGTCTAATACACTCATACCTCACAGACAGGAGTTTCAACACTGGCGTGCAGGGAAAACAATCAACACGACACGGTATACACGCGGGAGTACCCCAGGGAAGCATCCTAGGGCCCCTACTGTTTAACCTCTACATAAACGATCTCCCAACCACACACAACACAACGATGGCAATCTACGCGGATGACACAGCCATCCTTGCGCAAGATTGGAAACCATCAAACATTACGTCACGCCTACAGACTGCACTCAGAGTGGCCGAGCCTTGGTTGGAGAAATGGCGTGTTAGAGTAAACGTCGACAAGTGCGAAGCCGTTCTGTTGACTAGAAGACCGAAGCAACTGCGCAAACACCGCTGCTGCAGACCAATAACTCTACATGCACGCCCAATACGTTTCCGCGAGAAAGTCAAATACCTCGGTGTCTGGCTGGAACGGAAAATACTCTGGGGGGACCACATACAACACATGACCAACCGAGCTAGCGCGAGGCTCAAACAGCTCTATCCTATGCTCAACAGGCGTAGCACACTGAACAGAAGGGTGTCGAGGTCCATGTACATGACACTTATCCGACCCCTGATGACGTACGTAGCTCCTGTCTGGGGATACGCTGCGCCTACACGCCTGCGCGCTCTGCAGCTCATACAAAGCAAAGTACTCAAAATCATAACCAATGCTCCACGATACACAAGCATCGCGGACCTTAACCGGGAATACCGGCTTGAGACTCTCACGGAGGTAATCCACAAACTCACCACAAGACTATACAGAAACTCCAGACATTCGCAGAACCAGTTTATTCTGAATCTGGGGAACTATGACCACAACCATAGATGGAAACATAAAAGACCAAAACACATACTTGTAAGGACGTAACATCTATGGCCAAGCATACGCAAACATAACGGCACAGGCGAGCCCCTGTTAATCAGACGCCATTATTGGATATCCAGCTGGAATACACTGCCGAATAACTGGCACCACACAGGGAAGCCGTACCGTACACTGCATGCAAACAAGCTCCACACATCCCCCACACAGTGAGATGATCTATGGCCGATCTCCCACTACTGTATAACGATCTTGATTGTACCAGGGATGCAGCAGCAACTGGGACACATCGCCATCGCTTGTCATGGTAACGATGCATGACACCTATACTAACTAATCCAACCTTGCATGAGCTATCGCAGCTAGTAAGCCACTACTGCTCTTACTACCCATCCCACTGTCGCAGAGGTCTTTTTCCCACTGCACGAGCCATGGCACTTTTTCCCTCTGCTCCTCAAATCGCTACCCTCACTCGCGCTTCGTCCACTATCTAACACCTGATGGAAAGTGTTAATGTGTAGTTTTACCCAGACGCACGGACAACATCACAGCCCAGCATCCTCTGATCCACTTACTAGACAACTAACATGTTTACGGAGGTAATAGAAAAACTTTTGGTTTGGTCACCACGTTGGTGCGGGCGTGGAGGGGCCACATCTCTGGGAAAAGAAATTGCATCGGAATTAAATACAAAAGGCACAATGCCGACTTAAGTACAACAAGACCGAATCTTCTTACTGTCTATGTTTTGAACCTTTCCTGTTAGACCACTTTTAGATTCCGATGCTTCAATTCAGGTTTACTGTATCCCTTAGATCTTCTTATTGACGTAGAAACACAGAAATTGCATCGGAATTAAATACTAAAGGCACAACGCCGACTTAAGTACAAGAACTCTGACTCTTCTTAACGTCTATGTTTTGAACCATTCCTGTGAGACCAGTTTTAAATTCCGATGCTTTACTTAAGGTTTACTGTATCCCTTAGACCTTCATATTGACGATGAAACACAGTAATTGCATCGGAATTAAATACAAAACGCACAATGTCGACTTAAGTACAAGAAGACCGGCTCTTCTTAATGTCAATGTTTTCAGACTTTCCTATGAGACCAGATATAGATTCCGAAGTTTCAGTTCGGGTTTACTGTATCCCTTGGACCTTCTTATTGACGATGAAACACAGAAATTGCATCGGAATTAAATACAAATGGCACAATGTCGACTAAAGTACAAGAAAACTGGCTCTTCTTACTGTCTATGTTTTGAACCTTTCCTGTGAGACCAGTTTTATATTCCGATGCTTCACCTCAGGTTTACTGTATCCCTTGGACCTTCATATTGACGATAAACACAGAAATTGCATCGGAATTAAATACAAAAGGCATAATGCCTACTTAAGTACAAGACGACTGGCTCTTCTTACATTCTATGATTTGAGCCTCTCCTGTGAGACCAGTTTTAGATTCTGATGCTTCACTTCAGGTTTGCTGTATCCCTTGGACCTTCATATTGGCGATGAAACACAGATATTGCATCGGAATTAAATGCAAATGGCAGAATGTCGACAAAAGTACAAGAACACTGGCTCTTCTTACTGTCTATGTTTTAAACCGTTCCTGTGAGACCAGTTTGAGATTCCGAGGCTTTCCTTCAGGTTTACTGTATCCCTTGGACCTTCATGTTGGCGATGAAACACAGAAATTGCATCGGAATTAAATACAAATTGCACAATGTCGACTTAAGTACAAGAAGACCGGGTCTTCTTACTGTCTATGTTTTCAGCCTTTCCTATGAGCCGAGATTTAGATTCCGATGCTTCATTTAAGGTTTACTGTATCCCTTGGACCTTCTTATTGACGATGAAACACAGAAATTGCATCGGAATTAAATACAAATGGCAAAATGTCGCCTAAGGTACAAGTACACTGGCTCTTCTTACTGTCTATGATTTGAACCATTCCTGTGATAACAGTTTTTGATTCCGATGCTTTACATCAGGTTTATTGCATCCCTTGGACCTTGATATTGACGATGAAACACCGAAATTGCATCGGAATTAAATAAAAAAGGCACAATGACGACTTACGCACAAGGACACTGAATCTTCTTACTGTTTATGGGTTGAACCTTTCCCGTGAGACCAGTTTTAGATTCCAACACTTCACATCAGGCTTACTGTATCCCTTCGACCTTCTTATTGACGATTAAACACAGAAATTGCATCGGAATTAAGTACAAATGGTACAATGTCGACAAAAGTTCAAGAACACTGGCTCTTCTTACTGTCTATGTTTTGAATCATTCCTGTGAGATTAGTTTCAAATTCCGATGTCTTACTTACGGTTTACTGTATCCCGTAGACCTTCATATTGACGATGAAACTAAGAAATTGCATCGGAATTAAATACAAAAGGCACAATGCCGATTTACGTACAAGAACACTGAATCTTCTTACTGTCTATGTGTTGAACCTTTCCCGCGAGACCAGTTTCAGATTCCGACACTTCACATCAGGTTTACTGTATCCCTTGGACCTTCTTATTGACGATGAAACACATAAATTGCATCGGAATTAAATTCAAATGGCACAATGTCGACAAAAGTACAAGAACACTGGCTCTTCTTACTGTCTATGTTTTAAACCATTCCTGTGAGATTAGTTTTAAATTCCGATGCCTTACTTCAGGTTTGCTGTATCCCGTAGACCTTCATATTGACGATGAAACACAGAAGATGCCTCGGAATTAAATACAAAACGCACAATGTCGACTTAAGTACAAGAAGACCGGCTCTTCTTAATGTCTATGCTTTCAGCCTTTCCTATGAGACCAGATATAGATTCCGATGCTTCAGTTCAGGTTTACTGTATCCCTTGGACCTTTTTATTGACGATGAAACACAGAAATTACATCGGAATTAAATACAAATGGCACAAAGTCGACTGAAGTACAAGAACACTGGCTCTTCTTATTGTCTATGTTTTGAACCTTTCCTGTGAGACCAGTTTTAGATTCCAATGCTTCGCCTCAGGTTTACTGTATCCCTTGGATCTTCATATTGACGATGAAACACAGAAATTGCGTCGGAATTAAATACAAAAGACATATTGCTTACTTAAGTACAAGAGGACTGACTCTTCATTTATTCCATGATTTGAGCCTCTCCTGTGAGACCAGTTTTAGATTCCGATGCTTCACTTCAGGTTTACTGTGTCCCTTGGACATTCTTATTGACGACGAAACACAGAAATTGCATCGGAATTAAATACAAATGGCACAATGTCAACTATAGTACAAGAACACTGGCTCTTCTTACTGTCAATGTTTTGAACCTTTCCTGTGAGACCAGTTTCATATTCCGATGCCTCACCTCAGGTTTACTGTATGCCTTGGACCTCCTTATTGACGATGATACACAGATATTACATCGGAATTAAATACAAAAGGCACAATTCTGACTTGAAAACAAGCAGACTGACTCTTCTTACTGTCTATTGTTTAGAACCTTTCCTGTTAGATCAGTTATTGATTCCGATCCTTCACTTCAGGTTTACTCTATTCCTTGGACCTTGTTATTGACGATGAAACACAGAAATTGCGACGGTATTAAATACAAGTGGCACAATGTCGACTAAAGTACAAGAACACGGGCTCCTCTTACTGTGTATGTTTAGAACCTTTCCTGTGAGACCAGTTTTAGATTCCGATTCTTCACTTCAGGATAACTGTATCCCTTAGACCGTCATATTGACGATGAAACACAGAAATTGCGTCAGAATTAAATACAAAACGCACAATGTCGACTTAAGTACAAGAAATCTGACTCTTATATTGTCTATGCTTTGAACCTTTCCTGTGGGACCAGTTTTAGATTCCGATGCTTTACTTCATGTTTACCGTATCCCTTAAACCTTCTTATTGACGATAAAACACAGAAATTGCATCGGAATTAAACACGAAAGGCACAATGCCGACTTAAGTACAAGAGGACTGAATCTTCCTACATTCTATGATATTAGCCTCTCCTGTGAGACCAGTTTTAGATTCCGATGCTTCACTTCAGGTTTACTGTATCCCTTGGACCTTCTTATTGACGATGAAACACAGAAATTGCATTGGAAGTAAATATAAAAAGCACAATGCCGACATACATACAAGAGGACTGACTCTTCTTAATGTCTATGATTTGAACCATTCCTGTGATAACAGTTTTTGATTCCGATGCTTTACATCAGGTTTATTGCATCCCTTGGACCTTGATATTGACGATGAAACACCGAAATTGCATCGGAATTAAATAAAAAAGGCACAATGACGACTTACGCACAAGGACACTGAATCTTCTTACTGTTTATGGGTTGAACCTTTCCCGTGAGACCAGTTTTAGATTCCAACACTTCACATCAGGTTTACTGTATCCCTTCGACCTTCTTATTGACGATTAAACACAGAAATTGCATCGGAATTAAATACAAATGGCACAATGTCGACAAAAGTTCAAGAACACTGGCTCTTCTTACTGTCTATGTTTTGAATCATTCCTGTGAGATTAGTTTCTAATTCCGATGCCTTACTTCAGGTTTACTGTATCCCGTAGACCTTCATATGGACGATGAAACACAGAAATTGCATCGGAATTAAATAACAAAGGGCACAATGTCGACTTAAGTATAGGAAAACTGACTCTTGTTACTGTCTATGTTTTGAACCTTTCCTGTGAGACCAGTTTTAGATTCCGATGCTTTACGTCAGGTTTAGTCTATCCCTTGGATCTTCTTATTGACGATGAAACACAGAAATTGCATCGAAAATAAATACAAAAGGCACAATGCCGACATAAGCACAAGACGTCTGACTCTTCTTAATGTCTATGTTTTGAACCTATCCGGTGAGACCAGTTTTCAATTCCGATGCTTCACTTCAGGTTTACAGTATCCCTTGGAACTTCCTATTGACGATGAAATACAGAAAATCCGTCGGAATAAAATAAAAAAGGCACAATGCCGACTTCAGTAGAAGAAGACTGACTCTTCTTACTGTCTATAGTTTGAGCTTTCCGGTGAGACCAGTTTTAGATTCCGATGCTTCACTTCAGGTTTCCTGTATGCCTTGGACCTTCTTATTGGCGATGAAACACAGAATATGCATCGGAATTAAATACAAAAAGCACAAT
The DNA here is from genome assembly GCF_021461385.2 of Schistocerca piceifrons. Taxonomy (NCBI): domain Eukaryota; kingdom Metazoa; phylum Arthropoda; class Insecta; order Orthoptera; family Acrididae; genus Schistocerca; species Schistocerca piceifrons. The sequence goes on from NC_060142.1 coordinate 3,888,375, forward strand.
ATCTATTTAAGTACGAGAAAACTGACTCTTCTTATTGTCTATGTTTTGAACCTTTCCTGTGAGACCAGTTTTAGATTCCGATGCTTTACTTCAGGTTTACTGTATCCCTTGGACCTTCTTATTAACGATTAAACACAGAAATTGCATCGGAATTAAACAGAAAAGGCACTTTGCCGACATAAGTACAAGCGGACTGACTCTATTTACATTCTATGATTTGAGCCCATCATGTTAGACCCGTTTTAGATTCCGATGCTTCACATCAGGTTTCTTGTATGCCTTGGACCATCTTATTGGCGATGAAACACAGAATATGCATCGGAATTAAATACAAAAAGCACAATATCTATTTAAGTACGAGAAAACTGACTCCTCTTATTGCCTATGTTTTGAACCTTTCCTGTGAGACCAGTTTTAGATTCCGATGCTTTACTTCAGGTTTACTATATCCCTTCGACCTTCTTATTGACGATGAAACACAGGAATTGCATCGGAAACATTTACAAAAGGCACAATGCTGGCTTAAGTACAAGATGACTGACTCTGCTTACTGTCTATGTTTTGAACTTTTCCTGTTAGATCAGCTTTAGATTCCGATGCTTCACTTCAGGTTTACCGTATCCCCTGGACCTGCTTGTTGACGATGAAACACAGAAATTGCATCGTAATTAAATACAAAAGGCACAATGCCGACTTAAGTACAAGAAGTCTGACTCTTCTTACTGTCTATGTTTTGAGCCTATAATGTGAGTCCAGTTTTGGATTCCGATGCTTCACTTCAGGTTTACTGTATCCCTTGGACCATGTTACTAACGATGAAACACAGAAATTGCATCGGAGTTAAATACAAAAGGCACAATGCCGACTTAAGTACAAGGAGACTGACTCTTCTTACTCTCTATGTTTAGAACGTTTCCTGCAAGACCAGTTTTAGATTCCGATGATTCTCTACAGGTTTACTGTATCCCTTGGACCTTCGTGTTGATGATGAAACACAGAAATTGCATCGGAATTAAATGCAAAAGACACATTACCGATTATGTACAAGAAGTATGACTCTTCTTACTGTCAATGGTTTGAACCATTCCTGTGAGACCAGTTTTACATTCCGATGCTTCACTTCGGTTTACTGTATCACTTGGACCTTCTTATTGACGATGAAATACAGAAATTGCATCGGAATTAATTACAAAAAGTACAATGCCGACTTATGTACAAGAAAACTGACTGTTCTTATTGTCTATCTTTAAACCATTCCTGTGAGACCAGTTTTAGATTACGATGCTTTACTTCAGGTTTACTGTAACCCTTGGACCTTCTTATTGACGATGAAACTCAGAAATTGATTCGGAATTAAGTACAAAGGGCAAAATGCCGACTTTAGTACAAGACGACTGACTCTATTTTCAGTCTATGATTTGAGCCTTTCCTGTAAGACCAGTTTTAGATTCCGATGCTTCACTTAAGGTTTTCTGTATCGCTTGGACCTTCTTATTGACGATGAAACATGGAATATGCATCGGCATTAAATACAAAAGGCACAATATCTACTTCAGTACGAGAAAACTGACTCTACGTATTGTCTGTGTTTTGAACCTTTCCTGTGAGACCAGGTTTGGTTCCGATGCTTCACTTCAGGTTTACTGCATCCCTTGGAATTTCATATTGACGATGAAACAAAGATATTGCACCGTAATTAAATACAAAAGGCACAATGCCGACTTATGTACAAGAGGACTCACCCTTCATACATTGTATGATTTGGGCCTTTCCTGTGAGACCAGTTTTATATTCCGATGCTTCACCTCAGGTTTACTGTATCCCTTGGACCTTCATATTGACGATAAACACAGAAATTGCATCGGAATTAAATACAAAAGGCATAATGCCTACTTAAGTACAAGACGACTGGCTCTTCTTACATTCTATGATTTGAGCCTCTCCTGTGAGACCAGTTTTACATTCTGATGCTTCACTTCAGGTTTGCTGTATCCCTTGGACCTTCATATTGGCGATGAAACACAGATATTGCATCGGAATTAAATGCAAATGGCAGAATGTCGACAAAAGTACAAGAACACTGGCTCTTCTTACTGTCTATGTTTTAAACCGTTCCTGTGAGACCAGTTTGAGATTCTGATGTTCACCTCAGGTTTGCTATATCCCTTGGACCTTCATATTGACGATGAAACACAGATATTGCATCGTAATTAAATACAAAAGTCATAAGGCCGACTTAAGTAGAAGAGGACTGACCCTTCTTACATTCTATGATTTGAGCCTTTCCTGTGAGACCAGATTTAGATTCCGATGCTTCAGTTCAGGGTTACTGTATCCCTTGGACCTTCTTATTGACGATGAAACACAGAAATTACATCGGAATTAAATACAGATGGCACAAAGTCGACTGAAGTACAAGAACACTGGCTCTTCTTATTGTCTATGTTTTGAACCTTTCCTGTGAGACCAGTTTTAGATTCCAATGCTTCGCCTCAGGTTTACTGTGTCCCTTGGACATTCTTATTAACGACGAAACACTGAAATTGCATCGGAATTAAATACAAATGGCACAATGACAACTATAGTACAAGAACACTGGCTCTTCTTACTGTCAATGTTTTGAACCTTTCCTGTGAGACCAGTTTTATATTCCGATGCCTCACCTCAGGTTTACTATATGCCTTGGACCTCCTTATTGACGTAGATCCACAGATATTACATCGTAATTAAATACAAAAGGCACAATTCTGACTTGAAAACAAGCAGACTGACTCTTCTTACTGTCTATTGTTTTGAACCTTTCCTGTTAGATCAGTTATTGATTCCGATCCTTCACTTCGAGTTTACTCTATTCCTTGGACCTTGTTATTGACGATGAAACACAGAAATTGCGACGGAATTAAATACAAGTGGCACAATGTCGACTAAAGTACAAGAACACGGGCTCCTCTTACTGTGTATGTTTAGAACCTTTCCTGTGAGACCAGTTTTAGATTCCGATTCTTCACTTCAGGTTTACTGCATCCCTTAGACCGTCATATTGACGATGAAACACAGAAATTGCGTCAGAATTAAATTCAAAACGCACAATGACGACTTAAGTACAAGAAATCTGACTCTTATTTTGTCTATGCTTTGAACCTATCCTGTGGGACCAGTTTTAGATTCCGATGCTTTACTTTATGTTTACCGTATCCCTTAAACCTTCTTATTGACGATGAAACACAGAAATTGCATCGGAATTAAACACGAAAGGCACAATGGCGACTTAAGTACAAGAGGACTGAATCTTCCTACATTCTATGATATTAGCCTCTCCTGTGAGACCAGTTTTAGATTCCGATGCTTCACTTCAGGTTTACTGTATCCCTTGGACCTTCTTATTGACGATGAAACACAGAAATTGCATTGGAAGTAAATATAAAAAGCACAATGCCGACATACATACAAGAGGACTGACTCTTCTTAATGTCTATGATTTGAACCATTCCTGTGATAACAGTTTTTGATTCCGATGCTTTACATCAGGTTTACTGCATTCCTTGGACCTTGATATTGACGATGAAACACCGAAATTGCATCGGAATAAAATAAAAAAGGCACAATGACGACTTACGCACAAGGACACTGAATCTACTTACTGTTTATGGGTTGAACCTTTCCCGTGACACCAGTTTTAGATTCCAACACTTCACATCAGGTTTACTGTATCCCTTCGGCCTTCTTATTGACGATGAAACACAGAAATTGCATCGGAATTAAATACAAATGGCACAATGTCGACAAAAGTTCAAGAACACTGGCTCTTCTTACTGTCTATGTTTTGAATAATTCCTGTGAGATTAGTTTCAAATTCCGATGCCTTACTTCAGGTTTACTGTATACCGTAGACCTTCATATTGACGATGAAACACAGAAATTGCATCGGAATAAAATAACAAAGGGCACAATGTCGACTTAAGTATAGGAGAACTGACTCTTGTTACTGTCTATGTTTTGAACCTTTCCTGTGAGACCAGTTTTAGATTCCGATGCTTTACGTCAGGTTTAGTCTATCCCTTGGATCGTCTTATTGACGATGAAACACAGAAATTGCATCGAAATTAAATACAAAAGGCACAATGCCGACTTAAGCACAAGACGTCTGACTCTTCTTAATGTCTATGTTTTGAACCTATCCGGTGAGACCAGTTTTCAATTCCGATGCGTCACTTCAGGTTTACAGTATCCCTTGGACCTTCCTATTGACGATGAAATACAGAAAATCCGTCGGAATAAAATAAAAAAGGCACAATGCCGACTTCAGTACAAGAAGACTGACTCTTCTTACTGTCTATGGTTTGAGCTTTCCGGTGAGACCAGTTTTAGATTCCGATGCTTCACTTCAGGTTTCCTGTATGCCTTGGACCTTCTTATTGGCGATGAAACACAGAATATGCATCGGAATTAAATACAAAAAGCACAATATCTACTTAAGTACGAGAAAACTGACTCTTCTTATTGTCTATGTTTTGAACCTTTCCTGTGAGACCAGTTTTAGATTCCGATGCTTCACTTCAGGTTTACTGTATCACTTGGACCTTCTATTTGACGATGAAATACAGAAATTGCATCGGAATTAATTACAAAAAGTACAATACCGACTTATGTACAAGAAAACTGACTGTTCTTATTGTCTATCTTTAAACCATTCCTGTGAGACCAGTTTTAGATTACGATGCTTTACTTCAGGTTTACTGTAACCCTTGGACCTTCTTATTGACGATGAAACTCAGAAATTGATTCGGAATTAAATACAAAGGGCACAATGCCGACTTTAGTACAAGACGACTGACTGTATTTTCAGTCTATGATTTGAGCCTTTCCTGTAAGACCAGTTTTAGATTCCGTTGCTTCACTTAAGGTTTTCTGTATCGCTTGGACCTTCTTATTGACGATGAAACATGGAATATGCATCGGAATTAAATACAAAAGGCACAATATCTACTTAAGTACGAGAAAACTGACTCTTCTTATTGTCTGTGTTTTGAACCTTTCCTGTGAGACCAGTTTTTGATTCCGATGCTTCACTTCAGGTTTACTGCATCCCTTGGACCTTCGTATTGACGATGAAACAAAGAAATTGCATCGGAATTAAATACAAAAGGCACAATGCCGACTTATGTACAAGAGGACTCACCCTTCATACATTGTATGATTTGGGCCCTTCCTGTGAGACCAGTTTTAGATTCCGCTGCTGCACTTCAGATTTACTGAGACTCTGGACCTTCTTACTGACGATGAAACACAGAAATTGCATCGGAATTAAATACAAAATGCACATTGCCGACTTATGTACAAGAGGACTGACCCTTCATACATTGTATGAGTTGAGTCTTTCGTGTGAGACCAGTTTTAGATTCCGATGCTTCACTTCAGGTTTACTGTATCCGTTTTACCATCTTATTACCGATGAAACACAGAAATTGCATCGAAATAAATACAAATGTCACAATGCCGACTTAAGTACATGAAGACTGACTCTTCTTATTGTCTATGTTTTGAACGTTTCCTGTGAGACCAGTTTTAGATTCCGATGCCTTACTTCAGGTTTACTGTATCACTTGGACCTTCTTATTGACGATGAAACACAGAAATTGCATCGGAATGAAACAGAAAAGGCACTTAGCCGACTTAAGTACAAGCGGACTGACTCTATTTACATTCTATGATTTGGGCCTATCCTGTAAGACCAGTTTTACATGCCGATGCCTCACTTCAAGTTTACTGTATCTCTTGGACAATGTTATTGACGATGAAGCACAGAAATTGCATCGGAATTAAATACAAAAGGCACAGTGCCGACTTAAGTAGAAGAGGACAGACCCTTCATACATTCTGTGATTTGAGCCTTTCCAGTGAGACCACTTTTAGATTCTGATGCTTCACTTTAGGTTTACTGTATCCCTTGGACCTTCTTATTGACGATGAAACACAGACATTGCATCGGAATTAAATACAAAAGGCACAATGCCGACTTAAGTACAAGAGGTCTGACCCTTCTTAATGTCCATGTTTTGAACCTATCCTGTGAGACCAGTTTTAGATTCCGATGCTTCACTTCAGGTTTACTGTATCCCTTGGACATTCTTATTGGCGATGAAGCTCAAAAATTGCATCGGAATTAAATACAAAAGGCACATTGCCGACTTATGTACAAGAAGTCAGACACTTCTTACTGTCTATGGTTAGAAACATTCCTGTGAGATCAGTTTTAGATTCCAATGCTTCACTTCAGGTTTACTGTATCACTTGGACCTTCTTATTGACGATGAAATACAGAAATTGCATCGGAATTAAATACAAAAGGCACAGTGCCGACTTAAGTACAAGAGGACTGACCCTTCATACATTCTATGATTTGAGCCTTTCCTGTGAGACCAGTTTTAGATTCCGATGCTTCACTTAAGGTTTACTGTATCCCTTGGACCTTCTTATTGACGATGAAACACAGAAATTGCATCGGAATGAAATACTGAAAGCACAATGCCGACTTAAGTACAAGAAGACTGACTTTTCTAACTGTCTATGTTTTGAACCTTTCCTGTTAGATCCGTTTTAGATTCCGATGCTTCACTTCAGGTTTACTGTATCCCTTGGACCTTCTTATTGACGATGATACACAGATATTGCATCGGAATTAAATACAAAAGGCGCAATGTCGACTAAAGTACAAGAACACTGGCTCTTCTTACTGTCAATGATTTGAACCTTTCCTGTGAGACCAGTTTTAGATTCAGATGCTTCACCTCAGGTTTACTGTATCCCTTAGACCTTCATATTGACGATGAAACACAGAAATTGCATCCGAATTTAATACAAAACGCACAATGTCGGATTAAGTACAATATGACCGGCTCTTCTTAATGTCTATGTTTTCAGCCTCTCCTATGAGACCAGATTTAGATTCCGATGCTTCATTTCAGATTTACTGTATCCCTTCGACCTACTTCTTGACGATGGAACACAGAAATTGCATCGGAATTAAATACAAATGGCACTATGTCGACTAAAGTACAAGAACCCTGGCTCTCCTTACTGTCTATGCTTTGAACCTTTCCTGTGAGACCAGTTTTAGATTCCGATTCTTCACCTCAGGTTTACTGTGTCCCTTCGACCTTCACATTTACGATGAAACACAGAATTTGCATCGGAATTAAATACAAAAGGCATAATGCCGTCTTAAGTACAAGAGGCCTGACTCTTCTTACATTCTATGATTTGAGCCTCTCCTGTGAGACCAGTTTTAGATTCCGATGCTTCACTTCAGGTTTACTGTATCCCTTGGACCTTCTTATTGACGATGAAACACAGGAATTGCATCGGAATTAAATACAAAAGGCACAATGCAGACTTAAGTAAAACAACACTGACTTTTCTTAATGTTTATGTTTTGAACCTTTCCTGTTAGACCACTTTTAGATTCCTATGCCTCACTTCAGGTTTACTGTTCCCCTTGGATCTTCTTATTGATGATGAAACATAGAAATTGCATCGGAATTAAATACAAAAGGCACAATGCCGACTTCAGTTGAAGAAGTCTGACTCTTCTTAATGTCTATGTTTGGAACTTATCCGGTGAGACCAGCTTTAGATTCCGATGCTTCACTTCAGTTTTATTGTATCCCTTGGACCTTCTTATTGACGATGAAACACAGAAATTGAATCGGAATTAAATTCAAAAAGTACAATGCCGACTTAAGTACAAGAAAACTGACTCTCTTTACACTCTATGATTTGAGCCTTTCCTGTAAGACCAGTTTTAGATTCCGATGCTTCACTTCTGGTTTGCTGTATCCCTTGGACATTCTTATCGACGATGAAGCTCAGAAATTGCATCGGAATTAAATACAAAAGGCACAGTGCCGACTTAGGTACAAGAGGACTGACCCTTCATACATTCTATGATTTGAGCCTTTCCTGTGAGAAAAGTTTTAGATTCCGATGCTTCACTTATGGTTTAGTGTATCCCTAGGACCTTCTTTTTGACGATGAAACACAGAATTTGCATCGGAATTATTTACAAAAGGCCCAATGTCGAATTAAGTACAATAAGTCCGGCTTTTCTTAATGTCTATGCCTTCAGCCTTTCCTATGAGACCAGATTTAGATTCCGATGCTTCATTCAGGTTTTACTGTATCCCTTGGACCTTCACATTAACGATGAAACACAGTGATTGCATCGGAATTAAATACCAAAGGCATAATGCCGACGTAAGTACAAGTGGACTGACTCTTCTTACATTCTATGATTGGAGCCTCTCCTGTGAGACCAGTTATAGATTCCGATGCTTCAACTTCAGGTTTACTGTATACCATGGACATTCTTATTGACGATGAACCACAGAAATTGCAGCGGAATTAAATACAAAAGGCACAGTGCCGACCTAAGTACAAGAGGACTGACCCTTCATACATTCTATGATTTGAACCTTTCCTGTTAGATCCGTTTTAGATTCCGATGCTTCACTTCAGGTTTACTGTATCCCTTGGACCTTCTTATTGACGATGATACACAGATATTGCATCGGAATTAAATACAAAAGGCGCAATGTCGACTAAAGTACAAGAACACTGGCTCTTCTTACTGTCAATGATTTGAACCTTTCCTGTGAGACCAGTTTTAAATTCAGATGCTTCACCTCAGGTTTACTGTATCCCTTAGGCCTTCATATTGACGATGAAACACAGAAATTGCATCCGAATTTAATACAAAACGCACAATGTCGGATTAAGTACAATATGACCGGCTCTTCTTAATGTCTATGTTTTCAGCCTCTCCTATGAGACCAGATTTAGATTCCGATGCTTCATTTCAGATTTACTGTATCCCTTCGACCTACTTCTTGACGATGGAACACAGAAATTGCATCGGAATTAAATACAAATGGCACTATGTCGACTAAAGTACAAGAACCCTGGCTCTCCTTACTGTCTATGCTTTGAACCTTTCCTGTGAGACCAGTTTTAGATTCCGATTCTTCACCTCAGGTTTACTGTGTCCCTTCGACCTTCACATTTACAATGAAACACAGAATTTGCATCGGAATTAAATACAAAAGGCATAATGCCGTCTTAAGTACAAGAGGCCTGACTCTTCTTACATTCTATGATTTGAGCCTCTCCTGTGAGACCAGTTTTAGATTCCGATGCTTCACTTCAGGTTTACTGTATCCCTTGGACCTTCTTATTGACGATGAAACACAGAAATTGCATCGGAATTAAATACAAAAGACACAATGCAGACTTAAGTAAAACAACACTGACTTTTCTTACTGTTTATGTTTTGAACCTTTCCTGTTAGACCACTTTTAGATTCCGATGCCTCACTTCAGGTTTACTGTTCCCCTTGGATCTTCTTATTGATGATGAAACATAGAAATTGCATCGGAATTAAATACAAAAGGCACAATGCCGACTTCAGTTGAAGAAGTCTGACTCTTCTTAATGTCTATGTTTGGAACTTATCCGGTGAGACCAGCTTTAGATTCCGATGCTTCACTTCAGGTTTATTGTATCCCTTGGACCTTCTTATTGACGATGAAATACAGAAATTGCATCGGAATTAAATAAAAAAGGCACAATGCCGACTTAAGTACAAGAAGACTGACTCTTCCTACTGTTTATGTTCTGAACCTTTCCGGTGAGACCAGGTTTAGATTCCGATGCTTCACTTCAGTTTTCCTGTATCCCTTGGGCCTTCTTATTGACGATGAAACACAGAAATTACATCGTAGATAAATACAAAAGTCACAATGCCGACTTAAGTACAAGAAGTCTGACTCTTCTTACTGTCTGTGTTTTGAACCAATCCTGTGTGACCAGTTTTGGATTCCGATGCTTCACTTCAGGTTTACTGTATCCCTTGGACCTTCTAACTGACGATGAAACACAGAAATTGCATCGGAATTAAATACATAAGGCACAATGCCGACTTAAGTACAAGAAGTCTGACCCTTCTTAATGTCCATGTTTTGAACCTATCCTGTGAGACCAGTTTTAGATTCCGATGCTTCACTTCAGGTTTACTGTATCCCTTGGACCTTCATATTGACGATGAAACACAGAAATTGCATCGGAATTAAATACAAAAGGCACAATGCCGACTTACGTACAAGAAGTCTCACTCTTCTTAATGTCTATGATTTGAAACATTCCCGTGAGACCAGTTTTTGATTCCGATGCTTCACTTCAGGTTTCCTTTATCCCTTGGATCTTCTTATTGACGATGAAACACAGAAATTGAATCGGAATTAAATTCTAAAAGTACAATGCCGACTTAAGTACAAGAAAACTGACTCTCTTTACACTCTATGATTTGAGCCTTTCCTGTAAGACCAGTTTTAGATTCCGATGCTTCACTTCTGGTTTGCTGTATCCCTTGGACATTCTTATCGACGATGAAGCTCAGAAATTGCATCGGAATTAAATACAAAAGGCACAGTGCCGACTTAGGTACAAGAGGACTGACCCTTCATACATTCTATGATTTGAGCCTTTCCTGTGAGAAAAGTTTTAGATTCCGATGCTTCACTTATGGTTTAGTGTATCCCTAGGACCTTCTTATTGACGATGAAACACAGAATTTGCATCGGAATTATTTACAAAAGGCCCAATGTCGAATTAAGTACAATAAGTCCGGCTCTTCTTAATGTCTATGCCTTCAGCCTTTCCTATGAGACCAGATTTAGATTCCGTGCTTCATTTCAGGTTTTACTGTATCCCTTGGACCTTCACATTAACGATGAAACACAGTGATTGCATCGGAATTAAATACCAAAGGCATAATGCCGACTTAAGTACAAGTGGACTGACTCTTCTTACATTCTATGATTGGAGCCTCTCCTGTGAGACCAGTTATAGATTCCGATGCTTCACTTCAGGTTTACTGTATACCATGGACATTCTTATTGACGATGAACCACAGAAATTGCAGCGGAATTAAATACAAAAGGCACAGTGCCGACCTAAGTACAAGAGGACTGACCCTTCATACATTCTATGATTTGAACCTTTCCTGTGAGACCAGTTTCACATTCAGATGCTTCACTTCAGGTTTACTGTATCCCTTGGACCTTCTTATTGCCGATGAAACACAGATATTGCAAAGGAATGAAATACTAAAGGCACAATGCCGAATTAAGTACAAGAAGACTGACTCTTCTAACTGTCTATGGTTTGAACCTCTCCTGTTAGATCAGATTTAGATTCCGATGCTTCACTTCAGGTTTACTGTTTCCCTTGGACTTTCTTATTGCCGATGAAACACAGAAATTACATCGGAATTAAATACTAAGGACACAATGCCGACTGAAATACAAGACGACTGACTCTATTTTCAATCTATGATTTGAGCCTTTCCTGAAAGACCAGTTTTAGATTCCGATGCTTTACTTCAGGTTTACTGTATCCCTTGGACCTTCTTATTGACGATGAAACACAGAAATTGCAAAGGAATGAAATACTAAAGGTACAATACCGACTTAAGAACAAGAAGACTGACTCCTCTAGATGTCTAAGTTTGAACCTTTCCTGTTAGATCAGTTTTAGATTCCGATGCTTCACTTCAGGTTTACTGTATCCCTTGGACCTTCTTATTGACGATGAAACACAGAAATTGCAATGGAATGAAATACTAAAGGCACAATACCGACTTAAGAACAAGAAGACTGACTCCTCTAGATGTCTAAGTTTGAACCTTTCCTGTTAGATCAGTTTTAGATTCCGATACTTCACTTCAGGTTTACTGTATCCCTTGGACCTTCTTATTGACGATGATACACAGAAATTGCATTGGAATTAAATACCAAAGGCGCAATGTCGACTAAAGTACAAGAACACTGGCTCTTCTTACTGTCTATGTTTTGAACCTTTACTGTGAGACCAGTTTTAGATTCAGATGCTTCACCTCAGGTTTACTGTATCCCTTAGAGCTTTATATTGACGATGAAACACAGAATTTGCATCCGAATTTAGTACAAAACGCACAAAGTCGACTTAAGTACAATAAGACTGGCTTTTCTTAATGTCTAATTTTTCAGCCTTTCCTTTGGGTCCAGATTTAGATTCCGATGCTTCATTTCAGGTTTACTGTGTCCCTTCGACCTCCTTATTGACGATGAAACACAGAAATTGCATCGGAATTAAATACAAAAGGCACAGTTCCGACCTAAGTACAAGCTGACTGACCCTTCATACATTCTATGATTTGAGACTTTCCTGTGAGACCAGTTATAGATTCGAAATTAAATACAAAAGGCCCAATGCCGAAATTAAATACAAAAGGCACAATGCCGACCTAAGTACAAGAGGACTGACTCTTCTTACTGTATATGTTTTGAACCCTTCCTGTGAGACCAGTTTTAAATTTCGATGCTTAACTTCAGGTTTCCTGTATCCCTTGGACCTTCTTATTGACGATGAAACACAGAGATTGCATCGGAATTAATTACAAAAAGTACAATTCGGACTTAAGTACAAGAAAACTGACTGTTCTTCTTGTCTATGTTTTAAACCTTTCCTGTGAGAACAGTTTTAGATTACGATGCTTTACTTCAGGTTTACTGTAACCCTTGGACCGTCTTATTGACGATGAAACACAGAAAATGCATCGGAATTAAATACAAAGGGCACAATGCCGCTTTAAGTACAAGACGACTGACTCTATTTTCAACCTATGATTTGAGCCTTTCCTGTAAGACCAGTTTTAGATTCCGATGCTTTACTTCAGGTTTACTGTATACCATGGACATTCTTATTCACGATGAAGCACAGACATTGCATCGGAATTAAATACAAAAGTCACAGTGCCGATCTAAGTACAAGTGGACTGACCCTTCATACATTCTATGATCTGAGCCTTTCCTGTGAGACCAGTTTTAGATTCAGATGCTTCACTTCTGGTTTACTGTATGCCTTGGACCTTCTTATTGACGATGAAACACAGAAATTGCATCGGAATGAAATACTAAAGGCACAATGCCGACTTAAGTACAAGACGACTGACTCTATTTTCAACCTATGATTTGAGCCTTTCCTGTAAGACCAGTTTTAGATTCCGATGCTTTACTTCAGGTTTACTGTATACCATGGACATTCTTATTGACGATGAAGCACAGACATTGCATCGGAATTAAATACAAAAGGCACAGTGCCGACCTAAGTACAAGTGGACTGACCCTTCATACATTCTATGATCTGAGCCTTTCCTGTGAGACCAGTTTTAGATTCAGATGCTTCACTTCTGGTTTACTGTATGCCTTGGACCTTCTTATTGACGATGAAACACAGAAATTGCATCGGAATTAAATACAAAAGCCACAATGCCGACTTAAGTACAAGAAGACTGTCTCTTCTTACTGTCTATGATTTGAACCTTTCCTGTTAGATCCGTTTTAGATACCGATGCTTCACTTCATGTTTACTGTTTCCCCTGCACCTGCTTATTGACGATGAAACACAGAAATTACATCGTAATTAAATACAAAAGGGACAATGACGACTTAAGTACAAGAAGTCTGACTCTGCTTACTGGCTATGTTTTGAACGTATCCTGTGAGACCAGTTTTGGATTCCGAAACTTCACCTCAGGTTTACCGGATTCCTTTGGACCTTCTTTCTGACGATGAAACACAGAAATTGCATCGGAACAAAATACAAAAGGCACAATGCCGACATAAGTACATGAAGATTGACTTTTAATACTGTCTATGTTTTGAACCTTTACTGTGAGACCAGTTTTAGATTCTGATGCTTCACTTCAGGTTGACTGTATCCCTTGGACCTTCTTATTGGCGATGAAATACAGAAATTGCATAGGAATTAAATACAAAATGCACAATGCCGACTTAAGTACAAGAAGACTGACTCATCTTACTGTCTATGTTTTGAACCTTTCCGGTGAGACCAGCTTTAGATTCCGATGCTTCACGTCAGGTTTCCTGTATCCCTTGGACCTTCGTGTTGACGATGAAAAACAGAAATTGCATCGGAATTAAATACAAAAGGCACAATGCCGTCTTAAGTACAACAAAGCTGACTCTTCTTATTGTCTATGTTTTTAACCTTTCCTGTGAGACCAGTTTTAGATTCCGATGCTTTACTTCAGGTTTACTGTATCCCTTGGACCTTCTTATTGACGATGACACACAGAAATTGCATCAGAATAAAAAACAAAAACCAGAATGCCGACTTAAATACAAGAGGACTGACCCTTCTTACATTCTATGATTTGAGTCTTTCCTGTGGGACCAGTTTTAGATTCCGATGGTTCACTTCAGGTTTACTGTATACCCTGGACCTTCTTATTGACGATGAAACACAGAAATTGCTTCGGTAATACATACGAATGGTACAATGTCGACTAAAGTACAAGAACACTGACTCTTCTTACTGTCTATAATTTGAACCTTTTCTGTGGGACCCATTTTACATTCCGATGCTTTAGTTCAGGTTTACTGTATCTCTTGGACCTTCTTATTGACGATGAAACACAGAAATTGCAACGGAATTATACACAAAAGGCACAATGCCGAATTAAGTAGAAGCGGACTTACTCGATTTACATTCTATAATTTGAGCCTATCCTGTAAGACCAGTTTTAGTTTCCGATGCTTCACTTCAGGTTTACTGTATCCCCTGGACTTTCTTATTGCCAATGAAACACAGAAATTGCATCAGAATTAAATATAAAAGGCTCAATGCCGACTTAAACACAAGAAGAATGACTCCTCTAACTGTCTATGCTTTCAGCCTTTCCTATGAGACCAGTTTTAGATTCAGATGCTTCACTTCAGTTTACTGTATTCCTTGTACGTTCATATTGACTATGAAACACAGAAATTGCATTGGAATTAAATACTAAATGCACAATGCCGATGTAAGTACATGAATACTGAGTCTTCTTCCTGTATGTGTTTGGAGCCTTTCCTGCGAGACCAGTTTCTGATTCCGATGCTTCACTTCTGGTTTACTGTATCCCATGGACCTTCATATTGACGATGAAACACAGTAAGTCCATCGGAATTGAATACAAAATTACAATGCCGACTAAGTACAAGAGGTCTGACTCTTCTTACATTCTATGCTTGGGCCTTTCCTGTGCGACCAGTTTTAGATTTCGATGCTGCACTTCTGGTTTACTGAGTCTCTATGAATTTCTTACTGACGATGAAACACAGAAATTGCATCGGAATTAAATACAATAGGCACAGTGCCGACTTAAGTACAAGAGGTCTGACCCATCATACATTCTATGATTTGAGCCTTTCCTGTGAGACCAGTTCCAGATTCCGATGCTTCACTTCAGGTTTACTGTATCAATTGGACATTCTTATTGCCGATGAAACACAGAAATTGCATCGGAATTAAATACAAAAGGCACAATGCCGGCTTAAGTATAAGAAGACTGACTCTTCTTACTGTCTATGTTTTGAACCTTTCCTGTAAGAATAGTTTTAGATTCCGATGTTTCACTTCATGTTTACTGTTTCCCCGGCACCTGCTTATTGACGATGAAACACAGAAGTTTCATCGTAATTAAATACAAAAGGCACAATGACGACTTAAGTACAAGAAGTCTGACTCTTCTTACTGTCTATGTTTTGAACCTATCCTGTGAGACCAGTTTTGGATTCCGATGCTTCACCTCAGGATTACTGTATTCCTTGGACCTTCTTACTGACGATGAAACACAGAAATTGCATCGGAATAAAATACAAAAGGCACAATGACGACTTAAGTACAAGAAGTCTGACTCTTCTTACTGTCTATGTTTGAACCTTTCCTGTGAGACCAGTTTTAGATTCCGATGCTTCACCTCAGGTTTACTGTATCCCTTGGACCTTCACATTAACGATGAAACACAGCAATTGCATCGGAATTAAATACAAGAGGCATAATGCCGACTTAAGTACAAGAGGACTGACTCTTCATACACTCTATGATTTGAGTCTCTCCTGTGAGGCCAGGTTTCGATTTCGATGCCTCACTTAAGGTTTACTGTATCCCTTGGACTTTCTTATTGACGATGAAACACACAAATTGCATCGGAATTAAATACAAAAGGCACAATGCCGACATAAATACAAGAGGACTGACTGTTCTTCAATTCTATAATTGAAGCCTATCCTGTAAGACCAGTTTTAGATTCCGATGCTTCACTTCCGGTTTCCTCGATCCCTTGGACATTCTTATTGGCGACGAAGCACAGAAATTACATCGGAATTAAATACAAAAGGCACAGTGCCGACTTAAGTACAAGAGGACTGACCCTTCATACATTCTATGATATGAGCCTATCCTGTGGGAACAGTTTTAGATTCCGATGCTTCTCTTTAGGTTTACTGTATCTCTTGGACCTTCTTATTGACGATGAAAGACAGAAATTGCATCGGAATGAAATACAAAAAGCACAATGCCGGCTTATTTACAGGAAGAATGACTCTTCTAACTGTCTATGCTTTCAGCCTTTCCTATGAGACCAGTTTTAGATTCAGATGCTTCACTTCCGGTATACTGTATTCCTTGTACGTTCATATTGACTATGAAACACAGAAATTGCATTGGAATTAAATATAAAATGCACAATGCCGATGTAAGTACAAGAATACTGAGTCTTCTTATTGTATGTGTTTGGAGCCTTTCCTGCAAGACCAGTTTTTTATTCCGATGCTTCACTTCAAGTTCACTGTATCCCTTGGACCTTCATATTGATGATGAAACACAGAAATTTCATCTAAATTAAATACAAAAGGCACAATGCCGACTAAGTACAAGAGGTCTGACTCTTCTTACATTCTATGCTTGGGCCTTTCCTGTGAGACCAGTTTTAGATTCCGATGCTGCACTTCAGGTTTACCGAGTCTCTTGGACTTCCTTACTGACGATGAAACACAGAAATTGCATCGGAATTAAATACAAAATTCACAGTGGCGACTTAAGTATTAGAGGACTGACTCTTCATACATTCTATGATTTGAGCCTTTCCAGTGATACCACTTTTAGATTCCGATGCTTCACTTTTGGTTTACTGTATCCCTTGGACCTTCTTATTGACCGTGAAACACAGAAATTGCATCGCAATTAAATATAAATGGCACAATGTCGAATTAAGTACAAGAAGAAAGACTCTTCTAACTGTCTATGCTTTCAGCCTTTCCTCTGAGACCAGTTTTAGATTCAGATGCTTCACTTCAGGCTTACTGTATTCCTTGTACGTTCATATTGACTATGAAACACAGAAATTGCATCGGAATTAATATAAAATGCACAATGCCGATGTAAGTCCAAGAAGACTTAGTCTTCTTCCTGTATGTGTTTGGAGCCTTTCCGGCGAGACCAGTTTTTGATTCCGATTCATCACTTCAGGTTTACTGTATCCCTTGGACCTCCATAATGACGATGAAACACAGAGATTGCATCGGAATTAAATACAAAAGGCACAATGCCGACTTAGGTACAAGAAGTCTGACTCTTCTTAACGTCTATGATTTGAAACTTTCCTGTGCGACTAGTTTTAGTTTCCGATGCTTCACTTCAGGTTTCCTGTATTCCTTGGACCTTCCTTTTGACGATGAAACACAGAAATTGCATCGGAATTAAATACAAAAGCCACAATGCCAACTAAGTACAAGAGGTCTGACTCTACTTACTTTCAATGCTTGGGCCTTTCCTGCGAGTCCAGTTTACGATTCCGATGCTGCATTTCATGTTTACTGAGTCTCTTGGACCTTCTTACTGACGATGAAACACAGAAATTGCATCGCAATTAAATACAAAAGGCACAGTGCCGACTTAAGTCAAAAGGACTGACCCTTCATACATTCTATGATTCGATCCTTTCCTGAGAGGCCAGTTTTAGATTCCAATGCTTCACTTCAGGTTTACTGTATCCCTTGGACCTTCTTATTGCCGATGAAACACAGAAATTGCGTCGGAATTAAATACAAAACTCACAATGCCGACTAAAGTACAAGAAGACTGACTCTTCTTACGGTCTATGTTTTGAACCTTTCCTGTTAGATCAGTTTTAGATTCCGATGCTTCACTTCAGGTTTACTGTATCCCCTGGACCTGCTTATTAACGATGAAACACAGAAATTGCATCGTATTTAAATACAAAAGGCACAATGCCGACTTAAGTACAAGAAGTCTGAGTCTTCTTATTGTCTATGTTTTGAACCTATCCTGTGAGACAAGTTTTGGTATCCGATGCTTCACTTCTTGTTTACTGTATCCCTTGGACCTTCTTACTGACGATGAAACACAGAAATTGCATAGGAATTAAATATAAAAGGCACAATGCCGACTTAAGTACTACGAGACTGACTCTCCTTACTGTTTATGTTTTGAACGTTTCCTGTGAGACCAGTTTTAGATTCCGATGCTTCTCTTCAGGTTTACTGTATCCCTTGGACCTTCGTATTGATGATGAAACACAGAAATTGCATCGGAATTAAATACAAAAGGCACATTGCTGACTTATGTACAAGAAGTCAGACCCTTCTTACTGTCTATGTTTTGAACCCTTCCTGTGAGACCAGATTTAGATTCCGACGCTTCACTTCAAGTTTATGTATCCGTTGGACCTTTTATTGACGATGAAACACAGAAATTGCATCGGAATTAATTACAAAATGTACAATGCCGACTTAAGTACAAGAAAACTGACTGTTCTTATTGTCTATGTTTTAAACCTTTCCTGTGAAACCAGTTTCAGATTACGATGCTTTTCGTCAGGTTTACTGTAACCCTTGCACCTTCTTATTGATGATGAAACACAGAAATTGCATCGGTATTAAATTAAAAGGGCACAATGCCGACTTAAGTACAAGACGACTGACTCTATTTTCAATCTATGATTTGAGCCTTTCCTGTAAGACCAGTTTTAGATTCCGATGCTTTACTTCAGGTTTACTGTATACCATTGACATTCTTATAGACGATGAAGCACAGATATTGCTTCGGAATTACATACAAAGGGCACAGTGCCGACCTAAGTACAAGAGGACAGACCCTTCATACATTCTATGATTTGAGCCTTTCCTGTGAGACCAGTTCTCGATTCAGATGCTTCACTTCAGGATTACTGTATCCCTTGGACTTTCTTATTCACGATGAAACACAGAAATTGAATGGGAATGAAATACTAAAGGCACAATGCCGACTTAAGTACAAGAAGACTGACTCTTCTTACGGTCAATGTTCTGAACCTTTCCGGTGAGACCAGGTTTACATTCCGATTCTTCACTTCAGGTTTCCTGTATCACTTGGACATTCTTATTGACGATGATACACAGAAATTGAATCGTAATTAAATACAAAAGGCGCAATGTCGACTAAAGGACAAGAACACTGGCTCCTCTTACTCACTATGTTTTTAACTTTTCCTGTGAGACCAGTCTCAGATTCCGATGCTTCACCTCAGCTTTACTGTGTCCATAGAGCTTCATATTGACGATGAAACACAGAAATTGCATCCGAAATTAATACAAAACGCACAATGTCGAATTAAGTACAATAAGACCGGCTCTTCTTAATGTCTATGTTTTCCGCCTTTCCTATGAGACCAGATTTATATTCCAATGCTTCATTTCAGGTTTACTATATCCCTTGGACCTTCTTACTGACGATGAAACACGGAAATTGCATCGGAATTAAATACAAAAGGCACAATGCCGACTTAAGTACAACAAGACTGACTATTCATATTGTCTATGCTTCGAACCTTTCGTGTTAGACCACTTTTAGATTCCGATGCTTCACTTCAGGTTTACTGTATCCCTTGGATCTTCTAATTGATGACGAAACATAGAAATTGCATCGGAATTAAATACAAAAGGCTCAATGCCGACTTAAGTACAAGAAGACTGACTCTTCTTACGGTCTATGTTCTGAACCTTTCCGGTGAGACCAGGTTTACATTCCGATTCTTCACTTCAGGTTTCCTGTACCACTTGGCCCTTCTTATTGACGATGAAACTCAGAAATTGCATCGCAATTAAATACAGAAGGCACAATGCCGACATAAGTACAAGAAAACTGACTCTTCTTGATGTCTATGTTTTAAAATTTCCTGTGAGACCAGTTTTAGATTTCGATGCCTTACTTCAGGTTTCCTGTATCCCTTTGACCTTCTTATTGACGATGAAACACAGAAATTGCATCGGAATTAAACACAAAAGGCACAATGCCGACTTAAGTACAAGCGGACCGACTCGATTTACATTCTATGCTTGGGCCTTTCTTGTGCGACCAGTTATAGATTTCGATGCTGCACTTCAGGTTTACTGAGTCTCTATGACCTTCTTACTGACGATGAAACACAGAAATTGCATAGGAATTAAATACAAAAGGTACAGTGCCGACTTATGTACAAGAAGTCAGACTATTCTTACTGTCTACGTTTTGAACCTTTCCCGTTACACCAGTTCTAGATTCTGATGCAACATCTCAGGTTTACCGTATCCCTTGGATCTTCTTATTGACTACGAAACATAGAAATTGCATCGGAATTAAATACAGAAGGCACAATGCCGACTTAAGTACAAGAAGTCTGACATTTCTTAATGTCTATCTTTTGAACCTATCCGGTGAGACCAGTTTTAGATTCTGATGCTTCACTTCAGGTTTACTGTATCCCTTGGACCTTCTTATTGGCGATGAAATACAGAAATTGCATCGGAATTAAATACAAAAGGCACAATGTCGTCTTAAGTACAATAAAAATGACTCTTCTTATTGTCTATGTTTTGAACTTTTCCTGTGAGACCAGTTTTAGATTCCGATGCTTTACTTCAGGTTTACTGTATCCCTCGGAACTTCTTATTGGCGATGACACACAGAAATTGCATCAGAATAAAAAACAAAAACCACAATGCCGACTTAAATACAAGAGGACTGACCCTTCTTACATTCTATGATTTGAGTCTTTCCTGTGGGACCAGTTTTAGATTCCGATGCTTCACTTCAGGTTTACTGTATACCTTGGACCTTCTTATTGACGATGAAACACAGAAATTGCTTCGGAAATACATACGAATGTTACAATGTCGACTAAAGTACAAGAACACTGACTCTTCTTACTGTCTATAATTTGAACCCTTTCTGTGGGACCCATATTACATTCCGATGCTTTACTTCAGGTTTACTGTATCTCTTGGACCTTCTTATTGACGATGAAACACAGAAATTGCATCGGAATTATACACAAAAGGCACAATGCCGAATTAAGTACAAGCGGACTGACTCGATTTACATTCTATAATTTGAGCCTATCCTGTAAGACCAGTTTTAGTTTCCGATGCTTCACTTCAGGTTTACTGTATCCCTTGGACTCTCTTATTGCCGATGAAACACAGAAATTGCATCAGAATTAAATACAAAAGGCTCAATGCCGACTTAAACACAAGAAGAATGACTCCTCTAACTGTCTATGCTTTCAGCCTTTCCCATGAGACCAGTTTTAGATTCAGATGTTTCACTTCAGTTTACTGTATTCCTTGTACCTTCATATTGACTATGAAACACAGAAATTGCATTGGAATTAAATACTAAATGCACAATGCCGATGTAAGTACGTGAATACTGAGTCTTCTTCCTGTATGTGTTTGGAGCCTTTCCTGCGAGACCAGTTTCCGATTCCGATGCTTCACTTCTGGTTTACTGTATCCCATGGACCTTCATATTGACGATGAAACACAGTAATTCCATCGGAATTAAATACAAAAGGCACAAAGGCGACTAAGTACAAGAGGTCTGACTCTTCTTACATTCTATGCTTGGGCCTTTCCTGTGCGACCAGTTTTAGATTTCGATGCTGCACTTCAGGTTTACTGAGTCTCTATGACCATCTTACTGACGATGAAACACAGAAATTGCATCGGAATTAAATACAAAAGGCACAATACCGGCTTAAGTACAAGAAGACTGACTCTTCTTACTGTCTATGTTTTGAACCTTTCCTGTTAGAATAGTTTTTGTTTCCGATGTTTCACTTCATGTTTACTGTTTCCCCTGCACCTGCTTATTGACGATGAAACACAGAAGTTGCATCGTAATTAAATACAAAAGGCACAATGACGACTTAAGTACAAGAAGTCGGACTCTTCTCACTGTCTATGTTTTGAACCTATCCTGTGAGACCAGTTTTGGATTCCGATGCTTCACCTCAGGTTTACTGTATTCCTTGGACCTTCTTACTGACGATGAAACACAGAAATTGCATCGGAATAAAATACAAAAGGCACAATGCCGACTTTAGTACAAGAAGATTGACTCTTAATACTGTCTATGTTTTGAACCTTTCCTGTGAGACCAGTTTTAGATACCGATGCTTCACTTCAGGTTTATTGTATCCCTTGGACCTTCTTATTGACTATAAAACATAGAAATTGCATCGGAATTAAATACAAAATGCACAATGCCGACTTAAGTACAAGAAGACTGACTCTTCTTTCTGTCTATGTTTTGAACCTCTCCGGTGAGACCAGTTTTAGAATCCGATGCTTCACTTCAGGTTTCCTGTATCCCTTGTACATTCTTATTGACGATGAAACACAGAAATTGCATCGGAATTAAATACAAAAGGCACATTGCCGACTTATGTTCAAAAAGACAGACTCTTCTTACTGTCTATGTTTTGAACCTTTCCTGTGAGACCAGTTTTAGATTCCGATGCTTTACTTCAGGTTTACTGTATCCCTTGGACCTTCTTATTGACGATGACACACAGAAATTGCATCAGAATAAAAAACAAAAACCACAATGCCGACATAAATACAAGAGGACTGACCCTTCTTACATTCTATGATTTGAGTCTTTCCTGTGGGACCAGTTTTAGATTCCGATGCTTCACTTCAGGTTTACTGTACACCTTGGACCTTCTTATTGACGATGAAACACAGAAATTGCTTCGGAAATACATACAAATGGTACAATGTCGACTAAAGTACAAGAACACTGACACTTCTTACTGTCTATATTTTGAACCTTTTCTGTGGGACCAATTTTACATTCCGATGCTTTAGTTCAGGTTTACTGTATCTCTTGGACCTTCTTATTGACGATGAAACACAGAAATTGCATCGGAATAATACACAAAAGGCACAATGCCGACTTAAGTACAAGCGGACTGACTCGAATTACATTCTGTAATTTGAGCCTATCCTGTAAGACCAGTTTTAGATTCCGATGCTTCACTTCAGGTTTACTGTATCCCTTGGACTTTGTTATTGCCGATGATACACAGAAATTGCATCAGAATTAAATACAAAAGGCTCAATGCCGACTTAAGTACAAGAAGATTGACTCCTCTAACTGTCTATGCTTTCAGCCTTTCCTATGAGACCAGTTTTAGATTCAGATGCTTCACTTCAGTTTACTGTATTCCTTGTACGTTCATATTGACTATGAAACACAGAAATTGCATTGGAATTAGATACTAAATGCACAATGCCGATGTAAGTACATGAATACTGAGTCTTCGTCCTGTATGTGTTTGGAGCCTTTCCTGCGAGACCAGTTTCTGATTCCAATGCATCACTTCTGGTTTACTGTATCCCGTGGACCTTCATATTGACGATGAAACGCAGTAATTCCATCGGAATTGAATACAAAATTACAATGCCGACTAAGTACAAGAGGTCTGACTCCTCTTACATTCTATGCTTGGGCCTTTCCTGTGCGACCAGTTTTAGATTTCGATGCTGCACTTCAGGTTTACTGAGTCTCTATGACCTTCTTACTGACGATGAAACACAGAAATTGCTTCGGAATTAAATACAATAGGCACAGTGCCGACTTAAGTACAAGAGGACTGACCCATCATACATTCTATGATTTGAGCCTTTCCTGTGAGACCAGTTCCAGATTCCGATGCTTCACTTCAGGTTTACTGTATCAATTGGACCTTCTTATTGCCGATGAAACACAGAAATTGCTTCGGAATTAAATACAAAAGGCACAATGCCGGCTTAAGTATAAGAAGACTGACTGTTCTTACTGTCTATGTTATGAACCTTTCCTGTTAGAATAGTTTTAGATTCAGATGCTTCACTTCAGGATTACTGTATCCCTTGACCTTCATGTTGACGATGAAACACAGAAATTGCATCGGATTTAATTACTAAAAGGCACAATGCCGACTTAAGTACAAGAGGTCTGATTCTTCTTACATCCTATGCTTGAGCCTTTCCTGTGAGACCAGTTTTAGATTCCGATGCTGCACTTCATGTTTACGGAGTCCCTTGGACCTTCTTACTGACGATGAAACAGAAAAATTCATTGAAATTATTTAATTCAGTGCCGATTTAAGTACAAGAGGACTGACCCTTCATACATAATATGATTTAAGTCATTCCTGTGAGATCAGTTTTAGATTCCGATGCTTCACTTCAGGTTTACCGTATCCCTTGGTCCTTCATATTGACGACGAAACACAGAAATTGGATCGGATTTAAATACTAAAAGGCACAATGCCGACTTAAGTACAAGAGGTCTGACTCTTCTTACATCCTATGCTTGAGCCTTCCCTGTGAGACCAGTTTTAGATTCCGATGCTGCACTTCAGGTTTACTGTATCCCTTGGACCTTCTTATAGACGATGAAACACAGTAATTGCATCGGAATGAAATACAAAAGGCACAATGCCGACTTAAGTACATGAGGACTGACTCTTCTTACTGTCTATAGTTTTAACCTTTCCTGTTAGATCAGTTTTAAATTCTGATGCTTCACTTCAGGTTTACTGTATAACTTGGACCTTCGTATTGATGATGAAACACAGAAATTGCATCGGAATTAAATACAAAAGGCACATTGCCGACTTATGTACACAAAGACAGACTCTTCTTACTGTCTATGTTTTGAACCTTTCCTGTGTAGACCAGTTTTAGATTCCGATGTATCACTTCAGGTTTACTGTATCCCTTGGACCTTCTTATTGACGATGACACACTGAAATTGCATCGGAATAAAAAACAAAAAGCACAATGCCGACTTAAGTACAAGAGGACTGACCCTTCTTACATTCTATGATTTGAGCCTTTCCTGTGAGACCAGTTTTAGATTCTTATGCTTCACTTCAGGTTTACTGAGTCTTTTGGACCTTCTGACTGACGATGAAACACAGAAATTGGATCGGATTTAAATACTAAAAGGCACAATGCCGACTTAAGTACAAGAGGTCTGACTCTTCTTACATCCTATGCTTGAGCCTTCCCTGTGAGACCAGTTTTAGATTCCGATGCTGCACTTCAGGTTTACGGAGTCCCTGAGACCTTCTTACTGACGATGAAACACAAAAATTGCATCGGAATGAAATACAAAAGGCACAATGCCGACTTAGGAACAAGAAGACTGACTCTTCTTACTGTCTATGTTTTGAGTCTTTCCTGTTAGATCAGTTTTAGATTCCGATGCTTCACTTCAGGTTTACAGTATCCCTTGGACCTTCTTATTGACGATGAAACACAGAAATTGCATCGGAATTAAATACAAAATGCACAATGCCAACATAAATACTGGAGGACTGACTCTTCTTACATTCTATGATTTAAGCCTTTCCTGTGAGACCAGTTTTAGATTTCGATGCTTCACTTCAGGTTTATTGTATCCCTTGGACCTTCTTATTGAAGATGAAACACAGAAATTGAACCGGAATTAAATACAAAAGATACAATGACGACTTAAGTTTAAGAGGACTGACCCTTCACACATTCTATGATTTGAGCCTTTCCTGTGAGACCAGATTTAGATTCCGATGCTTCACCTTAGGTTTACTGTATACCTTGGATACTCTTATTGACGATAAAAGCCAGAAATTGCATCGGAATTGAATACAAAATGCACATTGCCGACTTAAGTGCAAGAGAAATGACTCTTCTAACTGTCTATGCTTTGAACCTTTCCTGTGAGACCAGTTTTAGATTCCGATGCTTTACTTCAGGTGTACTGTATCATTTGGACTTTCTTATTGACGATGAAGCACAGAAATTGAATCGGAATTGAATACAGAAGATACAGTGCCGACTTAAGTACAAGAAGACTGACTCTTCTTACAGTCTATGTGTTGAACCTTTCCTGTGAGAGCAGTTTTAGATTCCGATGCTTCACTTTAGGTTTACTGAATCCCTTGGATCTTCGTATTGACGATGAAAGCCAGAAATTGCATCGGAATTAAATACAAAAGGCACGATGCCGACTTAAGAACAAGAAGAATGACTCTTCTAACTGTCAATGCTTTCATCCTTTCCTATGAGACCAATTTTTAGCTCAGATGCTTCACTTTAAGTTTACTGTATTCCTTGTACGTTCATATTGACTATGAAACACAGAAATTGCATTGGAACTAAATACAAAATGCACAATGCCGACTTAAGTACAAGAATACTGAGACTTCTTCCTGTATGTGTTTGGAGCCTTTCCTGCGAGACCAGTTACTGATTGGGATGCTCCACTTCAGGTTTACTGTATCCCTTGGACCTTCATATTGACGATGAAACACAGAAATAGCATCGGAATTAAATACAAAAGGCACCATGCCGACTAAGTACAGGAGGTCTGACTCTTAATACTTTCTATGCTTGGGCCTTTCCTGTGCGAGCAGTTTTAGATTTCGATGCTGGACTTCAGGTTTACTGAGTCTCTTGGACCTTCTTACTGACGATGAAACACAGAAATTGCATCGGAATTAAATACAAAAAGCAGAGTGCCGACTTAAGTGCAAGAGGACTGACCCTTCATACATTCTATGGTTTGAGCCTTTCCTGTGAGACCAGTTCTAGATTCCGATGCTTCACTTCAGGATTACTGTATCCCTTGGACCTTCTTATTGCCGATGAAACACAGAAATTGCATCGCAATTAAATACAAAAGACACAATGCCGACTTAAGTATAAGAAGACTGACTTTTCTTACTGTCTATGCTTTGAACCTTTCCTGTTAGATCAGTTTTAGATTCCGATGCTTCACTTCAGCTTTACTGTATCCCCTGGACCTGCTTATTGACGATGAATCACAGAAATTGCATCGTAATTAAGTACAAAAGGCACAATGCCGACTTAAGTACAAGAAGTCTGACTCTTCTTACTGTCTATGTTTGGAACCCATCATGTGAGACCAGTTTTGGATTCCGATGCTTCACTTCAGGTTTACTGTATCCCTTGGACCTTCTTACTGACGATGAAACACAGAAATTGCATCAGAATTAAATACAAAAGGCACAATGCCGACTTAAGTACAAGAAGACTGACTCTTAATACTGTATATGCTTTGAAACTTTCCTGTGAGATCAGTTTTAGATACCGATGCTTCACTTCAGGTTTACTGTATCCCTGGGACCTTCGTATTGATGATGAAACACAGAAATTGCATAGGAAATAAATACAAAAGGCACATTGCCGTCTTATGTACAAGAAGTCAGACTATTCATACTGTCTACGTTTTGAACCTTTCCTGTTAGACCAGTTTTAGATACCGATGCTTCACTTCAGGTTTACTGTATCCCTTGGACTTTCTTATTGACGATGAAAAGCAGAAATTGCATCGGATTTAAATACTAAAAGGCACAATGCCGACTTAAGTAAAAGAAGTGTGACTCTTCTTAATGTCTATGTTTTGAACCTATCCGGTGAGAGCAGTTTAAGATTCCGATGCTTCCCTTCAGGTTCACTGTATCCCCTGGACCTTCTTATTGACGATGAAACACAGTAATTGCATCGGAATGAAATACAAAAGGCACAATGCCGACTTAAGTACAAGAAGACTGACTTTTCTTACTGTCTATGTTTTGAACCTTACCGGTGAGACCAGGTTTAGATTCCGATGCTTCACTTTAATTTTACTGAATGCCTTGGACCTTCGTATTGAAGATGAAACATAGAAATTGCATCGGAATTAAATACTAAAGGCACAATGCCGACTTAAGTACAAGAAGAATTACTCTCCTAACTGTCTATGCTTTCAGATTCTCCTATGAGACCAGTTTTAGATTCAGATGCTTCACTTCAGGTTTACTGTATTCCTTGTAGCTTCATATTGACTATGTGACACCGAATTTGCATCGGAATTAAATTCAAAATGCACAATGCCGATGTAAGTACAAGAAGACTGAGTGTTCTTCCTGTATGTGTTTGGAGCCTTTCCTGCGAGACCACTTTTTGATTCCGATGCTTCACTTCAGGTTTATTGTATCCCTTGGACCTTCATATTGACCATGTAACACTGAAACTGCATCGGATTTAAATACTAAAAGGCACAATGCCGACTTAAGTAAAAGAAGTGTGACTCTTCTTAATGTCTATGTTTTGAACCTATCCGGTGATGCAGTTTTAGATTCCGATGCTTCCCTTCAGGTCTACTGTATCCCTTGGACCTTCTTATTGACCATGAAACACTGTAATTGCATCGGAATGAAATACAAAAGGCACAATGCCGACTTAAGTACAAGAAGACTGACTCTTCTTACTGTCTATGTTTTGAACCTTACCGGTGAGACCAGTTTTAGATTCCGATGCTTCACTTCAGGTTTCCTGTATCCCTTGGACTTTCTTATTGGCGATGAAAAACAGAAATTGCATGGGAATTGTATACAAAAGGCAGAATGCCGTCTTAAGTTCAACAAAACTGACTCTTCTTATTGTCTATGTTTTGAACCTTTCCTGTGTGACCAGTTTTAGATTACGATGCTTTACTTCAGGTTTACTGTATACCTTGGATCTCCTTATAGATGAAGAAACACAGAAATTGCATCGGAATTAAATATAAAAGGCACAGTGCCGACTTAAGTACAAGAGAACTGACTCTTCTTACATCCTATGCGTTTGGAGCCTTTCCTGCGAGACCACTTTTTGATTCCTATGCTTCACGTCAGGTTTACTGTATCCCTTGGACCTTCATATTGACGATGGAACACTGAAACTGCATCGGATTTAAATACTAAAAGGCACTATGCCGACATAAGTAAAAGAGGTCTGACTCTTCTTACATCCTATGCTTGAGCCATTCCTGTGAGACCAGTTTTAGATTGTGATGCTGCACTTCAGGTTCAAGGAGTCCCTTGGCCCTTCTTACTGACGACGAAACACAAAAATTGCATCGGGATTATTTACTGCAGTGCCGACTTAAGTACAGGAGGACCGACACTTCATACATAACATGATTTGATCCATTCCCTTGAGACCAGTTTTAGATTCCGATGCTTTACTTCAGGTTTACTGTATCTCTTGGACCTTCGAATTGATGATGAAACACAGATATTGCATCGGAATTAAATACAAAAGGCACAATGCCGACTTAAGTACAAGAAGACTGACTCTTCTTACTGTCTTTGTTTTGAACCTTTCCTGTGAGACCAGTTTTAGATACCAATGCTTCACATCAGGTTTACTGTTTACCTTGGACCTTCTTATTGTCGATGAAACACAGAAATTGCTTCGGAAATACATACAAATGGTACAATGTCGATAAAAGTACAAGAACACTGACTCTTGTTACTGTCTATAATTTGAACCTTTTCTGTGAGACCAGTTTTAGATTCCGATGCTTTACTTCAGGTTTACTGTATCTCTTGGACCATCTTATTGACGATGACACACAGAAGTTGCATCGGAAATAAATAAAGTGACTCGATGCCGACATAAGTACAAGATGACTGACACTTCTTACCGTCTATGATTTGAGCCTTTCCTGTGAGACCAGTTTTACATTCCGATGCTTTACTTCAGGTTTACTGTATTCCTTGGATCTTGGTATTGACGATGAAACACAGAAATTGAATCGGAATTAAATACAAAATGCACAATGCCGACTTAAGTACAAGAGGACTGACCCTTCCTACTTTCTATGATTTGAGCCTTTAATGTGAGACCAGTTTTAGATTCCGATGCTTCACTTCTGGTTTACTGTATCACTTGGACCTCCTTATTGACGATGAAACACAGAAATTGCATCGGATTTAAATACAAAATGCACCTCGCCGATGTTAGTACAAGAGGACGATCTCTTCTTAATGTCTATGCTCTGAACCTTTCCTGTGAGACCAATTTAAGATTCCGATGCTTTACTTCAGATTTACTGTATCCTTTAGACCTTCTTATTGACGATGAAACACAGAAATTACATCGGAATTAAATACAAAAGTCACAATGCCGACTTAAGTACGAGGAGACTGACTCTCCTTACTGTCTATGTTTTGAACCTTTCCTGTCTGACCAGTTTTAGATTCCGATGCTTCACTTCAGGTTTACTGTACCCCTTGGACCTTTTTATTGACGATGAAACACAGAAATTGCATCGGAATTAAATACAAACGGCACATCGCCCACTTAAGTACAAGAAGACTGACTCTTCTTACTGTCTATGGTTTGAACCTTTCCTGAGAGACCAGTTTTGATTCCGATGCTTCACTTCAGGTTTACTGTATCCCTTGGACTTTGTTATTGCCGATGATACACAGAAATTGCATCAGAATTAAATACAAAAGGCTCAATGCCGACTTAAGTACAAGAAGATTGACTCCTCTAACTGTCTATGCTTTCAGCCTTTCCTATGAGACCAGTTTTAGATTCAGATGCTTCACTTCAGTTTACTGTATTCCTTGTACGTTCATATTGACTATGAAACACAGAAATTGCATTGGAATTAGATACTAAATGCACAATGCCGATGTAAGTACATGAATACTGAGTCTTCGTCCTGTATGTGTTTGGAGCCTTTCCTGCGAGACCAGTTTCTGATTCCAATGCATCACTTCTGGTTTACTGTATCCCGTGGACCTTCATATTGACGATGAAACACAGTAATTCCATCGGAATTGAATACAAAATTACAATGCCGACTAAGTACAAGAGGTCTGACTCCTCTTACATTCTATGCTTGGGCCTTTCCTGTGCGACCAGTTTTAGATTTCGATGCTGCACTTCAGGTTTACTGAGTCTCTATGACCTTCTTACTGACGATGAAACACAGAAATTGCATCGGAATTAAATACAATAGGCACAGTGCCGACTTAAGTACAAGAGGACTGACCCATCATACATTCTATGATTTGAGCCTTTCCTGTGAGACCAGTTCCAGATTCCGATGCTTCACTTCAGGTTTACTGTATCAATTGGACCTTCTTATTGCCGAAGAAACACAGAAATTGCATCGGAATTAAATACAAAAGGCACAATGCCGGCTTAAGTATAAGAAGACTGACTGTTCTTACTGTCTATGTTATGAACCTATACTGTTAGAATAGTTTTAGATTCAGATGCTTCACTTCAGGATTACTGTATCCCTTGACCTTCATATTGACGATGAAACACAGAAATTGCATCGGATTTAATTACTAAAAGTCACAATGCCGACTTAAGTACAAGAGGTCTGATTCTTCTTACATCCTATGCTTGAGCCTTTCCTGTGAGACCAGTTTTAGATTCGGATGCTGCACTTCAGGTTTACTGTATCCCTTGGACCTTCTTATAGACGATGAAACACAGTAATTGCATCGGAATGAAATACAAAAGGCACAATGCCGACTTAAGTACATGAGGACTGACTCTTCTTACTGTCTATAGTTATAACCTTTCCTGTTAGATCAGTTTTAAATTCCGATGCTTCACTTCAGGTTTACTGTATAACTTGGACCTTCGTATTGATGATGAAACACAGAAATTGCATCGGAATTAATGACAAAAGGCACATTGCCGACTTATGTACACAAAGACAGACTCTTCTTACTGTCTATGTTTTGAACCTTTCCTGTGTAGACCAGTTTTAGATTCCGATGTATCACTTCAGGTTTACTGTATCCCTTGGGCCTTCTTATTGACGATGACACACTGAAATTGCATCGGAATAAAAAACAAAAAGCACAATGCCGACTTAAGTACAAGAGGACTGACCCTTCTTACATTCTATGATTTGAGCCTTTCCTGTGAGACCAGTTTTAGATTCTTATGCTTCTATTCAGGTTTACTGAGTCTCTTGGACCTTCTGAATGACGATGAAACACAGAAATTGCATCGGAATTAAATACAAAAGGAAGAGTGCCGACTTAAGTACTAGAGGACTGACCCTTCATACATTCTATGGTTGGAGCCTTTCCTGTGAGACCAGTTCTAGATTCCGATGCTTCACTTGAGGTTTCCTGTATCCCTTGGACCTTCATATTGACGATGAAACACAGAAATTGGATCGGATTTAAATACTAAAAGGCACAATGCCGACTTAAGTACAAGAGGTCTGACTCTTCTTACATCCTATGCTTGAGCCTTCCCTGTGAGACCAGTTTTAGATTCCGATGCTGCACTTCAGGTTTACGGAGTCCCTTGGACCTTCTTACTGACGATGAAACACAAAAATTGCATCGGAATGAAATACAAAAGGCACAAGCCGACTTAGGAAGAAGAAGACTGACTCTTCTTACTGTCTATGTTTTGAGTCTTTCCTGTTAGATCAGTTTTAGATTCCGATGCTTCACTTCAGGTTTACAGTATCCCTTGGACCTTCTTATTGACGATGAAACACAGAAATTGCATCGGAATTAAATACAAAATGCACAATGCCAACATAAATACTAGAGGACTGACTCTTCTTACATTCTATGATTTAAGCCTTACCTGTGAGACCAGTTTTAGATTTCGATGCTTCACTTCAGGTTTATTGTATCCCTTGGACCTTCTTATTGAAGATGAAACACAGAAATTGAACCGGAATTAAATACAAAAGATACAATGACGACTTAAGTTTAAGAGGACTGACCCTTCACACATTCTATGATTTGAGCCTTTCCTGTGAGACCAGATTTAGATTCCGATGCTTCACCTTAGGTTTACTGTATACCTTGGATCTTCTTATTGACGATGAAAGCCAGAAATTGCATCGGAATTGAATACAAAATGCACATTGCCGACTTAAGTGCAAGAGAAATGACTCTTCTAACTGTCTATGCTTTGAACGTTTCCTGTGAGACCAGTTTTAGATTCCGATGCTTTACTTCAGGTGTACTGTATCCCTTGGACTTTCTTATTGACGATGAAGCACAGAAATTGAATCGGAATTGAATACAGAAGATACAGTGCCGACTTAAGTACAAGAAGACTGACTCTTCTTACAGTCTATGTGTTGAACCTTTCCTGTGAGAGCAGTTTTAGATTCCGATGCTTCACTTTAGGTTTACTGAATCCCTTGGATCTTCGTATTGACGATGAAAGCCAGAAATTGCATCGGAATTAAATACAAAAGGCACGATGCCGACTTAAGTACAAGAAGAATGACTCTTCTATCTGTCAATGCTTTCATCCTTTCCTATGAGACCAATTTTTAGCTCAGATGCTTCACTTCAAGTTTACTGTATTCCTTGTACGCTCATATTGACTATGAAACACAGAACTTGCATTGGAATTAAATACAAAATGCACAATGCCGACTTAAGTACAAGAATACTGAGACTTCTTCCTGTATGTGTTTGGAGCCTTTCCTGCGAGACCAGTTTCTGATTCTGATGCTCCACTTCAGGTTTACTGTATCCCTTGGACCTTCATATTGACGATGAAACACAGAAATAGCATCGTAATTAAGTACAAAAGGCACAATGCCGACTTAAGTACAAGAAGTCTGACTCTTCTTACTGTCTATGTTTGGAACCTATCATGTGAGACCAGTTTTGGATTCCGATGCTTCACTTCAGGTTTACTGTATCCCTTGGACCTTCTTACTGACGATGAAACACAGAAATTGCATCAGAATTAAATACAAAAGGCACAATGCCGCCTTAAGTACAAGAAGACTGACTCTTAATACTGTCTATGCTTTGAACCATTCCTGTGAGACCAGTTTTAGATACCGATGCTTCACTTCAGGTTTACTGTATCCCTGGGACCTTCGTATTGATGATGAAACACAGAAATTGCATAGGAAATAAATACAAAAGGCACATGGCCGTCTTATGTACAAGAAGTCAGACTATTCATACTGTCTACGTTTTGAACCTTTCCTGTTAGACCAGTTTTAGATACCGATGCTTCACTTCAGGTTTACTGTATCCCTTGGACTTTCTTATTGACGATGAAAAGCAGAAATTGCATCGGATTTAAATACTAAAAGGCACAATGCCGACTTAAGTAAAAGAAGTGTAACTCTTCTTAATGTCTATGTTTTGAACCTATCCGGTGAGAGCAGTTTTAGATTCCGATGCTTCCCTTCAGGTTCACTGTATCCCCTTGACCTTCTTATTGACGATGAAACACAGTAATTGCATCGGAATGAAATACAAAAGGCACAATGCCGACTTAAGTACAAGAAGACTGACTCTTCTTACTGTCTATGTTTTGAACCTTACCGGTGAGAACAGTTTTAGATTCCGATGCTTCACTTTAATTTTACTGAATGCCTTGGACCTTCGTATTGAAGATGAAACATAGAAATTGCATCGGAATTAAATACTAAAGGCACAATGCCGACTTAAGTACAAGAAGAATTACTCTCCTAACTGTCTATGCTTTCAGATTCTCCTATGAGACCAGTTTTAGATTCAGATGCTTCACTTCAGGTTTACTGTATTCCTTGTAGCTTCATATTGACTATGTGACACCGAATTTGCATCGGAATTAAATTCAAAATGCACAATGCCGATGTAAGTACAAGAAGACTGAGTGTTCTTCCTGTATGTGTTTGGAGCCTTTCCTGCGAGACCACTTTTTGATTCCGATGCTTCACTTCAGGTTTATTGTATCCCTTGGACCTTCACATTGACCATGTAACACTGAAACTGCATCGGATTTAAATACTAAAAGGCACAATGCCGACTTAAGTAAAAGAAGTGTGACTCTTCTTAATGTCTATGTTTTGAACCTATCCGGTGAGAGCAGTTTTAGATTCCGATGCTTCCCTTCAGGTCTACTGTATCCCTTGGACCTTCTTATTGACCATGAAACACAGTAATTGCATCGGAATGAAATACAAAAGGCACAATGCCGACTTAAGTACAAGAAGACTGACTCTTCTTACTGTCTATGTTTTGAACCTTACCGGTGAGACCAGTTTTAGATTCCGATGCTTCACTTCAGGTTTCCTGTATCCCTTGGACTTTCTTATTGGCGATGAAAGACAGAAATTGCATGGGAATTATATACAAAAGGCAGAATGCCGTCTTAAGTTCAACAAAACTGACTCTTCTTATAGTCTATGTTTTGAACCTTTCCTGTGTGACCAGTTTTAGATTACGATGCTTTACTTCAGGTTTACTGTATACCTTGGATCTCCTTATAGATGAAGAAACACAGAAATTGCATCGGAATTAAATATAAAAGGCACAGTGCCGACATAAGTACAAGAGAACTGACTCTTCTTACATCCTATGCGTTTGGAGCCTTTCCTGCGAGACCACTTTTTGATTCCTATGCTTCACGTCAGTTTTACTGTATCCCTTGGACCTTCATATTGACGATGGAACACTGAAACTGCATCGGATTTAAATACTAAAAGGCACTATGCCGACATAAGTAAAAGAGGTCTGACTCTTCTTACATCCTATGCTTGAGCCATTCCTGTGAGACCAGTTTTAGATTGTGATGCTGCACTTCAGGTTCAAGGAGTCCCTTGGCCCTTCTTACTGACGACGAAACACAAAAATTGCATCGGGATTATTTAATTCAGTGCCGACTTAAGTACAAGAGGACCGACACTTCATACATAATATGATTTGATCCATTCCCTTGAGACCAGTTTTAGATTCCGATGCTTTACTTCAGGTTTACTGTATCTCTTGGACCTTCAAATTGATGATGAAACACAGATATTGTATCGGAATTAAATACAAAAGGCACAATGCCGACTTAAGTACAAGAAGACTGACTCTTCTTACTGTCTTTGTTTTGAACCTTTCCTGTGAGACCAGTTTTAGATACCGATGCTTCACATCAGGTTTACTGTTTACCTTGGACCTTCTTATTGTCGATGAAACACAGAAATTGCTTCGGAAATACATACAAATGGTACAATGTCGATAAAAGTACAAGAACACTGACTCTTGTTAATGTCTATAATTTGAACCTTTTCTGTGAGACCAGTTTTAGATTCCGATGCTTTACTTCAGGTTTACTGTATCTCTTGGACCATCTTATTGACGATGACACACAGAAGTTGCATCGGAAATAAATAAAGTGACTCGATGCCGACATAAGTACAAGATGACTGACACATCTTACCGTCTATGATTTGAGCCTTTCCTGTGAGACCAGTTTTACATTCCGATGCTTTACTTCAGGTTTACTGTATTCCCTGGATCTTGGTATTGACGATGAAACACAGAAATTGAAGCGGAATTAAATACAAAATGCACAATGCCGACTTAAGTACAAGAGGACTGACCCTTCCTACTTTCTATGATTTGAGCCTTTAATGTGAGACCAGTTTTAGATTCCGATGCTTCACTTTTGGTTTACTGTATCACTTGGACCTTTCTATTGACGATGAAACACAGAAATTGCATCGGAATTAAATACAAACGGCACATCGCCCACTTAAGTACAAGAAGACTGACTCTTCTTACTGTCTATGGTTTGAACCTTTCCTGAGAGACCAGTTTTAGACTCCGATGCTTCAATTCAGGTGTATGGTATCCCTTGGACCTTCATATTGACGATGAAACTCAGAAATTGAATCGGAATTAAATACAAAATGCACAATGCCGACTTAAGTACAAGAATACTGAGACTTCTTCCTGTATGTGTTTGGAGCCTTTCCTGCGAGACCAGTTTCTGATTCTGATGCTCCACTTCAGGTTTACTTTATCCCTTGGACCTTCATATTGACGATGAAACACAGAAATAGCATCGGAATTAAATACAAAAGGCACCATGCCGACTAAGTACAGGAGGTCTGACTCTTAATACTTTCTATGCTTGGGCCTTTCCTGTGCGAGCAGTTTTAGATTTCGATGCTGCACTTCAGGTTTACTGAGTCTCTTGGACCTTCTTACTGACGATGAAACACAGAAATTGCATCGGAATTAAATACAAAAAGCAGAGTGCCGACTTAAGTGCAAGAGGACTGACCCTTCATACATTCTATGGTTTGAGCCTTTCCTGTGAGACCAGTTCTAGATTCCGATGCTTCACTTCAGGATTACTGTATCCCTTGGACCTTCTTATTGCCGATGAAACACAGAAATTGCATCGCAATTAAATACAAAATTCACAATGCCGACTTAAGTATAAGAAGACTGACTATTCTTACTGTCTATGCTTTGAACCTTTCCTGTTAGATCAGTTTTAGATTCCGATGCTTCACTTCAGCTTTACTGTATCCCCTGGACCTGCTTATTGACGATGAATCACAGAAATTGCATCGTAATTAAGTACAAAAGGCACAATGCCGACTTAAGTACAAGAAGTCTGACTCTTCTTACTGTCTATGTTTGGAACCTATCATGTGAGACCAGTTTTGGATTCCGATGCTTCACTTCAGGTTTACTGTATCCCTTGGACCTTCTTACTGACGATGAAACACAGAAATTGCATCAGAATTAAATACAAAAGGCACAATGCCGACTTAAGTACAAGAAGACTGACTCTTAATACTGTCTATGCTTTGAAACTTTCCTGTGAGACCAGTTTTAGATACCGATGCTTCACTTCAGGTTTACTGTATTCCTTGTAGCTTCATATTGACTATGTGACACCGAATTTGCATCGGAATTAAATTCAAAATGCACAATGCCGATGTAAGTACAAGAAGACTGAGTGTTCTTCCTGTATGTGTTTGGAGCCTTTCCTGCGAGACCACTTTTTGATTCCGACGCTTCACTCAGGTTTATTGTATCCCTTGGACCTTCATATTGACCATGTAACACTGAAACTGCATCGGATTTAAATACTAAAAGGCACAATGCCGACTTAAGTAGAAGAAGTGTGACTCTTCTTAATGTCTATGTTTTGAACCTATCCGGTGAGAGCAGTTTTAGATTCCGATGCTTCCCTTCAGGTCTACTGTATCCCTTGGACCTTCTTATTGACCATGAAACACAGTAATTTCATCGGAATGAAATACAAAAGGCACAATGCCGACTTAAGTACAAGAAGACTGACTCTTCTTACTGTCTATGTTTTGAACCTTACCGGTGAGACCAGTTTTAGATTCCGATGCTTCACTTCAGGTTTCCTGTATCCCTTGGACTTTCTTATTGGCGATGAAAAACAGAAATTGCATGGGAATTATATACAAAAGGCAGAATGCCGTCTTAAGTTCAACAAAACTGACTCTTCTTATTGTCTATGTTTTGAACCTTTCCTGTGTGACCAGTTTTAGATTACGATGCTTTACTTCTGGTTTACTGTATACCTTGGATCTCCTTATAGATGAAGAAACACAGAAATTGCATCGGAATTAAATATAAAAGGCACAGTGCCGACATAAGTACCAGAGAACTGACTCTTCTTACATCCTATGCGTTTGGATCCTTTCCTGAGAGACCACTTTTTGATTCCTATGCTTCACGTCAGGTTTACTGTATCCCTTGGACCTTCATATTGACGATGGAACACTGAAACTGCATCGGATTTAAATACTAAAAGGCACTATGCCGACATAAGTAAAAGAGGTCTGACTCTTCTTACATCCTATGCTTGAGCCATTCCTGTGAGACCAGTTTTAGATTGTGATGCTGCACTTCAGGTTCAAGGAGTCCCTTGGCCCTTCTTACTGACGACGAAACACAAAAATTGCATCGGGATTATTTAATTCAGTGCCGACTTAAGTACAAGAGGACCGACACTTCATACATAATATGATTTGATCCATTCCCTTGAGACCAGTTTTAGATTCCGATGCTTTACTTCAGGTTTACTGTATCTCTTGGACCTTCAAATTGATGATGAAACACAGATATTGCATCGGAATTAAATACAAAAGGCACAATGCCGACTTAAGTACAAGAAGACTGACTCTTCTTACTGTCTTTGTTTGAACCTTTCCTGTGAGACCAGTTTTAGATACCGATGCTTCACATCAGGTTTACTGTTTACCTTGGACCTTCTTATTGTCGATGAAACACAGAAATTGCTTCGGAAATACATACAAATGGTACAATGTCGATAAAAGTACAAGAACACTGACTCTTGTTACTGTCTATAATTTGAACCTTTTCTGTGAGACAAGTTTTAGATTCCGATGCTTTACTTCAGGTTTTCTGTATCTCTTGGACCATCTTATTGACGATGACACACAGAAGTTGCATCGGAAATAAATAAAGTGACTCGATGCCGACATAAGTACAAGATGACTGACACTTCTTACCGTCTATGATTTGAGCCTTTCCTGTGAGACCAGTTTTACATCCCGATGCTTTACTTCAGGTTTACTGTATTCCTTGGATCTTGGTATTGACGATGAAACACAGAAATTGAACCGGAATTAAATACAAAATGCACAATGCCGACTTAAGTACAAGAGGACTGACCCTTCCTACTTTCTATGATTTGAGCCTTTAATGTGAGACCAGTTTTAGATTCCGATGCTTCACTTCTGGTTTACTGTATCACTTGGACCTCCTTATTGACGATGAAACACAGAAATTGCATCGGATTTAAATACAAAATGCACCTCGCCGATTTTAGTACAAGAGGACGATCTCTTCTTAATGTCTATGCTTTGAACCTTTCCTGTGAGACCAATTTAAGATTCCGATGCTTTACTTCAGATTTACTGTATCCTTTAGACCTTCTTATTGACGATGAAACACAGAAATTACATCGGAATTGAATACAAAAGTCACAATGCCGACTTAAGTACGAGAAGACTGACTCTCCTTACTGTCTATGTTTTGAACCTTTCCTGTCTGACCAGTTTTAGATTCCGATGCTTCACTTCAGGTTTACTGTACCCCTTGGACCTTTTTATTGACGATGAAACACAGAAATTGCATCGGAATTAAATACAAACGGCACATCGCCCACTTAAGTACAAGAAGACTGACTCTTTTTACTGTCTATGGTTTGAACCTTTCCTGAGAGACCAGTTTTAGACTCCGATGCTTCAATTCAGGTGTATGGTATCCCTTGGACCTTCATATTGACGATGAAATTCAGAAATTGAATCGGAATTAAATACAAAATGCACAATGCCGACTTAAGTACAAGAATACTGAGACTTCTTCCTGTATGTGTTTGGAGCCTTTCCTGCGAGACCAGTTTCTGATTCTGATGCTCCACTTCAGGTTTACTGTATCCCTTGGACCTTCATATTGACGATGAAACACAGAAATAGCATCGGAATTAAATACAAAAGGCACCATGCCGACTAAGTACAGGAGGTCTGACTCTTAATACTTTCTATGCTTGGGCCTTTCCTGTGCGAGCAGTTTTAGATTTCGATGCTGCACTTCAGGTTTACTGAGTCTCTTGGACCTTCTTACTGACGATGAAACACAGAAATTGCATCGGAATTAAATACAAAAAGCAGAGTGCCGACTTAAGTGCAAGAGGACTGACCCTTCATACATTCTATGGTTTGAGCCTTTCCTGTGAGACCAGTTCTAGATTCCGATGCTTCACTTCAGGATTACTGTATCCCTTGGACCTTCTTATTGCCGATGAAACACAGAAATTGCATCGCAATTAAATACAAAAGGCACAATGCCGACTTAAGTATAAGAAGACTGACATTTCTTACTGTCTATGCTTTGAACCTTTCCTGTTAGATCAGTTTTAGATTCCGATGCTTCACTTCAGCTTTACTGTATCCCCTGGACCTGCTTATTGACGATGAATCACAGAAATTGCATCGTAATTAAGTACAAAAGGCACAATGCCGACTTAAGTACAAGAAGTCTGACTCTTCTTACTGTCTATGTTTGGAACCTATCATGTGAGACCAGTTTTGGATTCCGATGCTTCACTTCAGGTTTACTGTATCCCTTGGACCTTCTTACTGACGATGAAACACAGAAATTGCATCAGAATTAAATACAAAAGGCACAATGCCGACTTAAGTACAAGAAGACTGACTCTTAATACTGTCTATGCTTTGAACCTTTCCTGTGAGACCAGTTTTAGATACCGATGCTTCACTTCAGGTTTACTGTATCCCTGGGACCTTCGTATTGATGATGAAACACGGAAATTGCATAGGAAATAAATACAAAAGGCACATTGCCGTCTTATGTACAAGAAGTCAGACTATTCTTACTGTCTACGTTTTGAACCTTTCCTGTTAGACCAGTTTTAGATACCGATGCTTCACTTCAGGTTTACTCTATCCCTTGGAGTTTCTTATTGACCATGAAACACAGTAATTGCATCGGAATGAAATACAAAAGGCACAATGCCGACTTAAGTACAAGAAGACTGACTCTTCTTACTGTCTATGTTTTGAACCTTACCGGTG
The DNA here is from genome assembly GCF_021461385.2 of Schistocerca piceifrons. NCBI lineage: Eukaryota > Metazoa > Arthropoda > Insecta > Orthoptera > Acrididae > Schistocerca > Schistocerca piceifrons. Next base: position 3,929,781 of record NC_060142.1, read on the forward strand.
AGAGCAGTTTTAGATTCCGATGCTTCCCTTCAGGTCTACTGTATCCCTTGGACCTTCATATTGACGATGTAACACTGAAACTGCATCGGATTTAAATACTAAAAGGCACAATGCCGACTTAAGTAAAAGAAGTGTGACTCTTCTTAATGTCTATGTTTTGAACCTATCCGGTGAGAGCAGTTTTAGATTCCGATGCTTCCCTTCAGGTCTACTGTATCCCTTGGACCTTCTTATTGACCATGAAACACAGTAATTGCATCGGAATGAAATACAAAAGGCACAATGCCGACTTAAGTACAAGAAGACTGACTCTTCTTACTGTCTATGTTTTGAACCTTACCGGTGAGAGCAGTTTTAGATTCCGATGCTTCCCTTCAGGTCTGCTGTATCCTTTGGACCTTCATATTGACGATGGAACACTGAAACTGCATCGGATTTAAATACTAAAAGGCACTATGCCGACATAAGTAAAAGAGGTCTGACTCTTCTTACATCCTATGCTTGAGCCATTCCTGTGAGACCAGTTTTAGATTGTGATGCTGCACTTCAGGTTCAAGGAGTCCCTTGGCCCTTCTTACTGACGACGAAACACAAAAATTGCATCGGGATTATTTAATTCAGTGCCGACTTAAGTACAAGAGGACCGACACTTCATACATAATATGATTTGATCCATTCCCTTGAGACCAGTTTTAGATTCCGATGCTTTACTTCAGGTTTACTGTATCTCTTGGACCTTCAAATTGATGATGAAACACAGATATTGCATCGGAATTAAATACAAAAGGCACAATGCCGACTTAAGTACAAGAAGACTGACTCTTCTTACTGTCTTTGCTTTGAACCTTTCCTGTGAGACCAGTTTTAGATACCGATGCTTCACATCAGGTTTACTGTTTACCTTGGACCTTCTTATTGTCGATAAAACATAGAAATTGCTTCGGAAATACATACAAATGGTACAATGTCGATAAAAGTACAAGAACACTGACTCTTGTTACTGTCTATAATTTGAACCTTTTCTGTGAGACCAGTTTTAGATTCCGATGCTTTACTTCAGGTTTACTGTATCTCTTGGACCATCTTATTGACGATGGCACACAGAAGTTGCATCGGAAATAAATAATGTGACTCGATGCCGACATAAGTACAAGATGACTGACACTTCTTACCGTCTATGGTTTGAACCTTTCCTGAGAGACCAGTTTTAGACTCCGATGCTTCAATTCAGGTGTATGGTATCCCTTCGACCTTAATATTGACGATGAAACTCAGAAATTGAATCGGAATTAAATACAAAATTCACAATGCCGACTTTAGTACGAGAAGACTGACTCTTCTTACTGTCTATGTTTTGAACCTTTCCTGTCTGACCAGTTTTAGATTCCGATGCTTCACTTCAGGATAGCTCTATCCCTTGGACCTTCTTATTGACGATGAAACACAGAAATTACATCGAAACTAAATACAAAAGGCACAATGGCGACTTAAATTCAAGAGGACTGACTCTTCTTACTTTCTATGATTTGAGCCTTTGGTGTGTGACCAGTTTCTGATTCCGATGCTTTACTTGAGGTTTACTGTATCACTTGGACCTTCGTATTGACGATGAAACACTGAAATTGCTTCGAAATTAATAACAAAAGGCACAATGCCGAATTAAGTACAAGAAGACTGACTCTTCTTACTTTCTAAGCTTTGAACCTTTCCTGTTAGACCAGATTTAGATTCCGATGCTTCACTTCAAGGTTACTGTATCCCTCGGACCTTCTTATTGACAATGAAACACTGAAATGGCATCGGAAATAAATACAAATGGCACAAAGCCGACTTAAGTACAAGAAGACTGACTCTTCTTACATTCTATGTTTTGAACTTTTTCTGTGAGACCAGTTTTAGATTCCGATGCTTCACTTCAGGATAACTCTATCCCTTGGACCTTCTTATTGACGATGAAACACAGAAATTACATCGAAACTAAATACAAAAGGCACAATGGCGACTTAAATGCAAGAGGACTGACTCTTCTTACATTCTATGATTTGAGCCTTTTCTGTGAGACCAGTTTTATATTCCGATGCTTCACTTTAGGTTACCTGTATCCCATGGAAATTCTTATTGACGATGAAACACAGAAATTGCATCGGAATTAAATACAGAAGGCACTATGCTGACTTAAGTACAATAGGACTGACTCATCTTAATTTCTATGTTTTGAGAATTTCCTGTAAAACCAGTTTTAGATTCCGATGCTTCACTTCGGGTTTACTGTGTCCCTTAAACGTTCTTATTGACGATGAAATACAGAAATTCCATCGGAATTATAAACAAAAGGCACAATGCCGACTTAAGTACAAGAAGACTCATTCTCCTTAATGTCTATGTTTTGAACCTTTCCTGTGAGACCAGTTTTATATTCCGATGCTTCACTTCAGGTTCAGTGTATCCCTTGGACCTTCTTATTGACGATGAAGCACAGAAATTGCATCGGAATTAAATACAAAAGGCACAATGTCGACTAAAGTACAAGAACACTGTCTCTCTTACTGTCTATGATTTGAAACTTTCCTGTGAGACCAGTTTTAGATTCCGATACTTCACTTCAGGTTTACTGTATTCCTCGGACGTTCATATTGACTATGAAACACAGAAATTGCATCGGAATTTAATACAAAAGGCACAATGCCAATGTAAGTATAAGTGGACTGACCCTTCTAGCATTCTATGATTTGAGCCTTTCCTATGAGACCAGTTTTAGATTCAGATGTTTCACTTCAGGTTTACTGTGTCCCTTGGACCTCATTATTGACGATGAAACATAGAAATTGCATCGGAATTAAATACAAAAGGCACAAAGCCGACTTAAGTACAAGAAGACAGATTCTTCTTACTGTCTATGTTTTGAACCTTTCCTGTTAGACCAGTTTTAGATTCCGATGCTTCACTTCAGGTTTACTGTATCCCTTGGACCATCTTATTGACGATGAAACACACAAATTACATTGGCAATAAATACAAAAGGCACAATGCCGACTTAAGTACAAGAAGACTGACTCTTCTTACCGTCTATGATTTGAACCTTTCCTGTGAGACCAGTTTTAGATTCCGATGCTTCACTTCAGGCTTACTGTATACCTTGGACCTTCTTATTGTCGATGAAATACAGAAATTGCATCGAAATTAAATACAAAAGACACAATGTCGACTTAAGTACATGATGTCTGAGTCTTCTTAATGTCTATGTTTTCAACATATCCTGTGAGACCAGTTTTAGATTCCGATGCTTCACTTCAGGTTTACTGTATCCCTTGGACCATCTTATTGACGATGTAACACACAAATTACATTGGCAATAAATACAAAAGGCACAATGCCGACTTAAGTACAAGAAGACTGACTCTTCTTACCGTCTATTATTTGAAGCTTTCCTGTGAGACCAGTTTTAGATTCGATGCATCACTTCAGGTTTACTGTATCCCTGGGACCTTCATATTGAGGATGAAAGACAGAAATTGCATCGGGATTAAATACAAAACTCACAATGTCGACTTAAGTACAAGAAGACTGGCTCTTGTTACTGTCTATGTTTTCAGTACTTCCTGTGAGACCAGTTTTAGATTCCGATGCCTCACTTCAGGTTTACTGTATTCCTTGCACGTTGATATTGGCTATGAAACACAGAAATTGCTTCGGAGTTAAATACAAAATGCAGAATGCCAATGTAAGTGGGAGAAGACTGAGTCTTCTTCCAGTATATGCTTTGAGCCTTTCCTGTGGGACCAGTTTTAGATCCCGATGCTTCACTTCACGTTTACTGTATTCCTTGGACCTTATTACTGACGATGAAATACAGAAATTGGATCGGAATCAAATACAAAAGGCACAATGCCGACTAAAGTACAAGAAGACAGACTCTTCTTACTGTCTATGTTTTGAACATTTGCTGTTAGACCACTTTTAGATTCCGATGCTTCACATGAGATTTACTGTATCCCTTGGACCTTCTTATTGACGATGAACCACTGAAATTGCATCGGAATTATATACAAATTGCACAAAGTCGACTAAAGTACACGAACACTTGCTCTTGTTACATTATTTGATTTGAGATTTTCCTGTTAGATAAGTTTAAGATTCCGATGCTTCACTTCAGGTTTACTGTATCCCATGGACCTTCTCATTGACGATCAAACACAGGAATTGCATCGGAATTAAATACAAAAGGCATTGTGCCGACTTAAGCACAAGAGGTCTGACCCTTCTTACATTCTATGATTTGAGCCATTCCTATGACACCTGTTTTAGATTCCGATGCTTTACTTCAGGTTTACTGTATCCCGTGGACCTTCATATTGACAATGAAACACAGACATTGCATCGGAATTAAAAACAAAAGGCACAATGCCGACTTACGTACAAGGAGACTGACTCTTCTTACTGTCTATGATTTGAACCTTTCCTGTGAGACCAGTTTTAGATTCTGATGCATCACATGAAGTTTACTGTATCCCTTGGACGTTCATTTTGACTATCAAACACAGAAATTGCATCGGAGTTAAATACAAAATGCACAATGCCGACGTAAGTACAAGAAGACTGAGTCTTCTTCCCGTATATGCTTTGAGCCTTTCCTGTGAGAACAGTTTTGATCCCGATGCTTCACTTCAGGTTTACTGTATCTTTTGGACCATCTTGCTGACGATAAAACACAGAAATTGCATCGGAATCAAATACAAAAGGCCCAATGTCGACCTAAGTACAAGAAGACAAACTATTCTTACTTTCTATGTTTTGAACCTTTCCGGTTAGACCAGTTTTAGACTCCGATGCTTCGTTTCAGGTTTACTATATCCCTTGGACCTTCTTATTGACAATGAAACACAGAAATTGCATCGGAATTTAATACGAAAAGCACAATGACGACTTAAGTAGAAGAGGACTGACCCTTGTTTAATTCTATGATTTGAGCCTTTCCTGTGAGACCAGTTTTAGATTCCGGTGCATCCTTTCAGGTTTACTGTACCACTTGGACCTTCTTATTGACGGTGAAACACAGAAATTGCATCGGAATAAAATACAAAAGGCACAATGCCGACATAAGTACAAGAAGACTGACTCTTCTTACTGTCTATGTTTTGAACCTTTCCTGATAGACCAGTTTTAGCTTCCGATGCTTCACTTCAGGTTTACCGTATCCCTTGGACCTACTTATTGACGATGAAACACAGACATTGCTCGGAATTCAATAGAAAAGGCACAATGACGACTTAAGTACAAGAGGACTGACTCATCTTACATTCTACGCTTTGAGAACTTCCAGTGAGACCAGTTTTAGTTTCCGATGCTTCACTCCATGTTTACTATGTCCCTTGGACCGTCTTATTGACGATGAAACACAGAAATTGCATCGGAGTTAAATACAAAATGCAGAATGCCAATGTAAGTAGGAGAGGACTGACCCTTGTTTAATTCTATGATTTGAGCCTTTCCTGTGAGACCAGTTTTAGATTCCGGTGCATCCTTTCAGGTTTACTGTACCACTTGGACCTTCTTATTGACGATGAAACACAGAAATTGCATCGGAATAAAATACAAAAGGCACAATGCCGACATAAGTACAAGAAGACTGACTCTTCTTACTGTCTATGTTTTGAGCCTTTTCTGTGAGACCAGTTTTAGATCCCGATGCTTCACTTCAGGTTTACTGTATCCCTTGGACCATCTTATTGACGATGAAACACAGAAATTACATCGGAAATAAATACAAAAGGCACAATGCCGACTTAAGTACAAGAAGACTGACTCTAATTACCGCCTATGATTTGAACCTTTCATGTGAGACCAGTTTTAGATTCCGATGCTTCACGTCAGGTTTACTGTATCCGTAGGACCTGCTTATTGACGACGCAACACAGAAATTGCTTCGGAATTAAATGCGAAAAGCACATTGCCGACTTAAGTACAAGAAGTCTGACTTATCCTACTGTCTATGTTTTGAGCCTTTCCTGTGACACCAGTTGTAGATTCCCATGCTTCACTTAAGGTTTACTGTATCCCTTGGACCGTCTTATTGACGATGAAAAACAGATATTGCAACGGAATTAAATACAAAAGGCACAATGCCGACTTAAGTACAAGAGGACTGACTCTTCTTACATTATATGGATTGATCATTTCCAGTGAGACCAGTTTTAGATTCCAATGCTTCACTTCAGGTTTACTGTATCCCTTGGACATTCTTATTGACGATGAAACACGGAATTGGCATCGGAATTAGATACAAAAGGCACAGTGCCGACTTTAGCACAAGAGGACTGACCCTTCATACATTCTATGATTTAAACCTTTCCTGTGAGACCGGTTTTATGTTCCGATACTTCACTTCAGGTTTACAGTATCCCTTGGACGTTCATATTGACGATGAAACACAGAAATTGCATCAAAATTAAATAGAAAAGGCACAATGCCGACTTAAGTACAAGAGGACAGACTCATCTTACATTATATGTTTTGAGCCTTTCCTGTGAGACCAGTTTTAGATTCTGATGTTATGCTTCAGGTTTACTGTATCCCTTGGACGTTCTTATTGACGATAAAACACAGGAATTGAATCGGAATTAAATACAAAACTCACAATGTCGACTTAAGTACAAGAAGACTGGATCTTCTTACTGTCTACGTTTCCAGCATTTCCTGCGACACCAGTTTTAGATTCCGATGCTTCACTTCAGGGTTACTGTATCCCTTGGACGTTCATATTGACTATGAATCACAGAAATTGCATCAGAGTTAAATACAAAATGCACAATGCCGATGTAAGTACAAGAAGACTGAGTCTTCTTCCAGTATATGCTTTGAGCCTTTCCTGTGAGACCAGTTTTGATCCCGATGCTTCACTTCAGGTTTACTGTATCCCTTGGACCTTCTTGCTGACGATAAAACACAGAAATTGCATCGGATTCAAATACAAAAGGCACTATGCCGACTTAAGTACAAGAAGACAAACTCTTCTTACTGTCTATGTTTTGAACCTTTCCGGTTAGACCAGTTTTAGATTCCGATGCTTCGCTTCAGGTTTACCGTATCCCTTGGACCTTATTATTGACGATGAAACAAAGAAATTGCATCGGAATTAAATACAAAAAGCAGAATGCCGACTTATGTACAAGAACTGTGACTTTTCTTACTGTCTATGTTTTAGCCTTTCCTGTGGGACCAGTTTTAGATTCCGATGCTTCACTTCAGGTTTACTGTATCCCTTGGACCTTCTTATTGACGATGTAACACAGAAATTGCTCGGAATTGAATAGAAAAGGCACAATGCCGACTTAAGTACAAGAGGACTGACCTTGTTACATTCTATGATTTGAGCCTTTCCTGTGAGGCCAGTTCTAGATTCCGATGCATCACTTCAGGTTTACTGTATCCATTGGACCTTCTTTTTGACGATGAGAAACAGAAATTGCATCGGAATTAATTACAAATGGCACAATGTTGACTAAAGTAAACGAACACTGGCTCTTCTTACTGTCTATGTTTTGAACCTTTCCTGTGAGACCAGTTTTAGATTCCGATGCTTCACCTCAGATTAATTTTATCACTTGGACCTTCATATTGACGAGGAACCACAGAAATTCCATCGGAATTAAATACAAAAGGCACAATGCCGTCTTAAGTACAAGAGGACTGACTCTTCTTACATTATATGATTTGAGCCTTTCCAGTGTGACCAGTTTTAGATTCAGATGCTTCACTTCAGGTTTACTGTATCCCTTGGACATTCCTATTGACGATGAAACACGGATATGGCATCGGAATTAAATACAAAAGGCACAATACCGGCTTAAGTAGAAAAAGACTGACTCTTCTTTCTGTCTATGATTTGAACCTTTCCTGTGAGACCAGTTTTAGATTCCGATGAATTACTTCAGGTTTACTGTATCCCTTGGACCTTCATATTGACGATGAAACACTGAAATTGCATCGGAATTAAATAAAAAAGGCACAATGCCGTTTTAAGTACGAGAGGACTGACTCATCTTACATTCTATGTTTTGAGCCTTTCCTGTGAGACTAGTTTTAGTTTCTGATGTTTCACTTCAGGTTTAATGTATCCCTTGGACCTTCTTATTGACGATGAAACACAGAAATTGCGTCGGAATTAAATACAAATGGCACAATGTCGACTAAAGTACTCGAACACTTGCTGTTCTTACATTAATTGATTTGAGCCTTTCTTGTGAGGCCAGTTTAAGTTTCCGATGCTTTACTTCAGCTTTACTGTATCCCTTAGACCTGCTTATTGACGATGAAACACTGAAATGGCATCGGAATTAAATACATAAGGCACAGTGCCGACTTAAGCACAAGAGGACTGACCCTTCTTACATTCTATGATTTGAGACTTTCCTGTGAGACCTGTTTTAGTTTCCGATGCTTCATTTCAGGTTTACTGTATCCCTTGGACCATCTTATTGACGATGAAACACGGATAATGCATCGGAAATGAATGACAAAGGCACAATGCCGACTTAAATACAACAAGACTGACTCTTCTTACTGTCTATGATGTAAGTCTTTCCTGTGAGACCAGTTTTAGACTCCGATGCTTTACTTCAGGTTGACTGTATCCCTTGCACCTTCATATTGACGATGAAATTTAGAAATTGCATCGCAAGTAAGTACAAAGAGCACAATGCCGACTTACGTACAAGATGACTGACACTTCTAACTGTCTCTGATTTCAACCTTTCCTGTGAGACCAGTTTTAGATTCCGATGCATCACAACAGGTTTACTGTATCCCTTGGACCATCATATTGACGATTAAACACAGGAATTGCATCGGAGTCAAATACAAAGTGCACAATGCCGATGTAAGCACAAGAAGACTGAGTCTTCTTCCAGTATATGCTTTGAGCCTTTCCTGTGGGACCAGTTTTAGATTCTGATGCATCACTTCAGGTTTACTCTATCCCTTGGACATTCTTATTGACGATCAAACACAAAAATTGCATCGGAATCAAATACAAAAGGCACAATGCCGACTTAAGTACAAGAAGACAGACCCTTCTTACTGTCTATGTTTTGAACATTTCCTGTTACACCAGTTTTAGATTCCGATGCTTCACTTCAGGTTTACTGTATCCCTAGGACATTCTTACTGACGATGAAACACAGAAATTGCATCGGATTTAAATACGGAAAGCACAAAGCCGACATAAATACAAGAAGTCTGACTCTTCTTACTGTCTATGTTTTGAGCCTTTCCTGTGAGACCAGTTTTAGATTCCGATGCTTCACTTCAGGTTTACTGTATCCCTTGGACCTTCTTATTGACGATGAAACACAGATAATGCATCGGAATTAAATACATAAGGCACAATGCCGACTTAAATACAAGAAGACTGACTCTTCTTACTGTCTATGATTTGAGCCTTTCCTGTGAGACCAGTTTTAGATTCCGATACTTCACTTCAGGTTTACTGTATCCCTTGGTCCTTCTTATTGACTATGAAACAAAGAAATTGCATCGTATTTAAATACAAAATGCACCAAGCCGATTTAAGTACAAGAGGACTGTCACTTCTTACTGTCTATGTTTTGAACATTTCCTGTGAGACCAGTTTCAGATTCCGATGCTTCACTTCAGGTTTACTGTGTCCCTTGGACCTTCTTATTGACGATAAAACACAGATTTTAATCGGAATTAAATACAAATGACACAATGTCGACTAAAGTACACGAACACTGGGTCTTCTTACATTATATGATTTGAGCCTTTCTTGTGACACCAGTTTAAGATTCCGATTCTACACTTCAGGTTTACTGTATCCCTTGGACCTTCTTATTGTCCATGAAACACCGAAATTACATCGGAATTAAATACAAAAGGCGCAGTGCCGACTTATGCTCAAGAGGACTGACCCTTCTTACATTCTATGATTTCAGCCTTTCCTGTGGGACCAGTTTTAGATTCCGATGCTTTACTTCTGGTTTACTGTATCAATTGGACCTTCCTAATGACGATGAAACACAGAAAGTGCATCGGAATTTAATACAAAAGGAACAATGCCGACCTAAGTACAAGATGTCTGACTCTTCTTAATGTCTATGCTTTGATCATATCCTGTGAGACCAGTTTTAGATTAGGATGCTTCACTTCAGATTTACTGCTTCTCTTGGTCCTTCTTATTGACGATGAAATACAGAAATTGCGTCGGAATTAAATCCAAAAGGCACAATGCAGACAGAAGTACAAGAAGACTGACTCTTCTTACTGTCTATGATTTGAACCTTTCCTGTGAGACCAGTGTTAGATTCCGATGCTTTACTTCAGGTTTACTGTATCTCTTGCACCTTCATATTGACGATGAAACACAGAAATTGCATTGGAAGTAAGTTCAAAACGCACAATGCCGTCTTATGTACAAGAAGACTGACTCTTCTTACCGCCTATGATTTGAACCTTTCCTGTGAGACCAATTTTTGATTCCGTTGCATCACATCAGGTTTACTATATCCCTTGGACCTTCATATTGACGAAGAAACACAGAAATTGCATCGGAATTCAATACAAACTCACGATGTCGACTTAAGTACAAGAAGACTGGCTCTTCACACTGTCTATGTTTTCAGCATTTCCTGTGAGACCAGATTTAGATTCCGATGCTTCACTTCAGGTTTACTGTACCCCTTGGACGTTCATATTGATTATGAAACACAGAAATTGCATCGGAGTTAAATTGCAAAATTCTCAATGCCGATGTAAGTACAACAAGACTGAGTCTTCTTCCAGTATATGCTTTGAGCCACTCCTGTGAGACCAGTCTTAGATTCCGATGCTTCACTTCAGGTTTACTGTATCCCTTGGACCTTCTTATTGACGATGAAACTTAGAAATTACATCGGAATCAAATACAAAAGGCACAATGCCGACATAAGTTCAAGAGATAGAATTTTCTTTCTGTCTATGTTTTGAACATTTCGTGTTAGACCAGATTTAGATCCCGATGCTTCACTTCAGGTCTACTGAATCCCTTGGACCTTCTTGTTGACGATGAAACACAGAAATTGCATCGGAATTAAATACGAAAAGCACAATGCTGACTTAAGTACAAGAAGTCTGAGTCTTCTTACTGTCTATGTTTTGAGCCTTTCCTGTGAGACAAGTTTTAGATTCCGATTCTTCACTTCAGGTTTACTGTATCACTTGGACCTTCTTATTGCCGATGAAACACAGATATAGTAACGGAATTGAATACAAAAGGCACAATGCCGACTTAACTACAAGAGGACTGACTCATCTTATATTCTATGTTTGAGCCTTTCTTGTGAGACCAGTCTTAGATTCCGATGCTTCACTTCTGGTTTACTATGTCCCTTGGACCTTCTTGTTGACGCTAAAACACAGAAATTGCATCGGAATTAAATACAAAAGGCACAATGCCGACTTAAGTACAAGAGGACTGACTCTTGTTACATTATATGATTTGAGCCTTTCTTGTGAGACCAGTTTAAGATTCCGATGCTTCACTTCAGGTTTACTGTATCCCTTAGACCGTCATATTGACTATAAACCACAGAAACTGCATCGGATTTAAATACAAAATGCACAATGCCGATGTAAGTACAAGAAGACTGAGTCTCCTTCCTGTATATGCTTGGAGCCTTACCTGTGAGACCAGTTTTTCATTCCGATGCTTCACTTCAGGTTTACTGTATCCCTTGGACCTTCATATTGACGATGAAACACAGAAACTGCATCGGAATTAAATACAAAGAGCACAATGCGGACTTAAGTACAAGAGGTCTGACTCTTCTTACTTTCGGTATTTTGAGCCTTTCCTGTGAGACCAGTTTTAGATTCCGATGCTTCACTTCTGGTTTACTGAATGCCTTGGACCTTCTTATTGACGATGAAACACATAAAATGCATCGGCATTAAATACATATGGCACAATGCCACTTATGTTCGAGAACTAAAACTTCTTACATTCTATGATTTGAGCCTTTCCTGTGAGACCAGTTTGAGATTTCGATGCTTTACTTCAGTTTTACTGTATCCCTTCGACCGTCTTATTGACGATGTAATACAGAAATTGCAGCGGAATTAATTACAAAAGGCACAGTGCCGAATTAATTACAAGTGGCCTGTCCTTTCTTACATTCTATGACTTGAGCCTCTCCTCTGAGACCAGTTTTAGTTTGCGATGCTTCACTTCAGGTTAACTGTATCCCTTGGACCTTCTTATTGACGATGAAACACAGAAATTGCATCGGAATTAAATGAAAAAGGCACAATTCCGACTTAAGTACAAGAAGATTGACTCTTCTTACTGTCTATGTTTGAACCTTTCTTGTTAGACCAGTTTTAGATTCGGACGCTTCACTTCAGGTTTACTGTATCTCTTGGACCTTCTTATTGACGATAAAAAATTGAAATTGCATCGGAATTAAATACAAAAAGCACATTGCCGACTTAAGTACAAGAAGTCTGACTCTTCTTACCGTCTATGTTTTAAACCTTTCCTGTGAGACCAGTTATAGATTCCGATGCTTGACTTCAGGTTTACTGTATCCCTATGACCCTCATATTGACGATGAAACACAGAAATTGCATCGGAATTTAATACAAAAGGCGGAATGCCGACTTAAGTACAAGAAGACGGACTCTTCTTCCTGTCTATGATTTGAACCTTTCCTGTTAGACCAGTTTTAGATTCCGATGCTTCACTTCCGGTTGACTGTATCCCTTGGAACTTCATATTGACGATGAAACACAGAAATTGAATCGGAATTTAATACAATTGGCACAATGTCGACTAAACTACAAGAGCACTAACTCTCGTTACTGCCTATGATTTGAACCTTCCCTGTGAGACAAGTTTCAGTTTCCGATGCTTCACTTCAGGTTTACTATATCCCTTCGACCTTCTTATTGACGATGAATCACATAAATTGCATGGGAATTAAATACATAAGGCACAATGCCGACTGAAGTATAAGAAAACAGAATCTTCTTACTGTCTATATTTTGAACCTTTCATGTGAGATCAGTTTTAGATTCCGATGCTTTACTTGAGGTTTACTGTATCCCCTGGACCTTCATATTCACGATGAAACACAGAAATTGCATCGGAATTAAATACAAAATGCACAATGCCGACTTACGTACATGAAGACTGACTCTTCTAACTGTCTATGATTTGAGCCTCTCCTGTGAGACCAGTCTTAAATTCCGATGCTTCACTTCTGGTTTACTATGTCCCTTGGACTTTCTTGTTGACGCTAAAACACAGAAATTGCATCGGAATCAAATACAAAAGGCAAAATGCCGACTTAAGTACAAGAGGACTGACTCTTCTTACGTGCTATGATTTGAGCCTTTCCTGTTAGACCAGTTTTTGATTCCGTTGCTTCACTTCTGGTTTACTGTATCCCTTGGACCATCTTATTGACGATGAAACACAGAAAATGCATCGGAAATTAATACAAAAGGCACAATGCCGACTTAATTTAGAGGAGACTGACTCTTCTTACTGTCTGTGGTCTGAGGATTCCCTGTGAGACCAGATTCAGTTTGCGATGCTTCACTTAAGGTGTGCTGTATCCCTTGGACCTTCATATTGACAATGAAACACAGAAATTGCATCCAAATTAAATACAAATGGCACAATGCCGACTTAAGTTAAAGAAGACTGACTGTTCTTACTGTCTATGATTTGAACCTTTCCTGTGAGACCAGTTTTAGATTCCGATGCTTCACCTCAGGTTTACTGTATCACTTGGACCTTCATATTGACGATGAAACACAGAAATTGCATCGGAAATTAATACAAAGGGCACAATGTCGACTTAAGTACAAGAGGACTGACTCTTCTTACTTTCTATTATATGAGCCTTTCCTTCGTGACCAGTTTTAGATTCCGATGCTTCACTTCAGGTTTACTGTATCCCTTGGATCTTCTTATTGACGATGAAACACAGAAGTTGCATCGGAATTAAATAGAAAAAGCACAATACCGACTTAAATACAAGAATACTGACTCATCTTACATTCTATGATTTAAGCCTTTCCTGTGAGACCAGTTTTGGATTCCGATGTTTTACTTCAGGTTTACTGTATCCCTTGGACCTTCTTATTGACGATGAAACACAGAAATTGCATCGGAATTAAATACAAGACGCACAATGTCGACTTAAGTACAAGAAGACTGGCTCTTCTTACTGTATATGTTTTCAGCCTTTCCTATGAGACCAGTTTTAGATTCCGATGCTTCACTTCAGGTTTACCGTATCCCTTGGACCTTCATATTGACGATGAAACACAGATATTGCTTCGGAATTAAATACAAAAGGCGCAATGTCGACTAAAGTACAGGAACACTGGCTTTCCTTACTGTCTATGTTTTGAACCGTTTCTGTGAGACCAGTTTTAGCTTCCGATGCTTCCCTTTAGGTTTACTGTATCCCTTACACCGTCATATTGACGAAGAAACACAGAAATAGCATGGGAATTAAATAGCATGGGAATTAAATTCAAAACGCATAATGTCGATTTAAGTACAAGGAGACTGGCTCTTCTTACTGTCTATGATTTCAGCCTTTCCTATGACACCAGTTTTAGATTCCTATGCTTCACTTCAGGTTTACTGTATTCCTTGGACGCTCATATTGACTGTGAAACACAGAAGTTGCATCGGAATTAAATAGAATAAGCACAATACCGACTTAAATACAAGAATACTGACTCATCTTACATTCTATGATTTAAGCCTTTCCTGTGAGACCAGTTTCGGATTCCGATGTTTTACTTCAGGTTTACTGTATCCCTTGGACCTTCTTATTGACGATGAAACACAGAAATTGCATCGGAATTAAATACAAAAAGCACAATGCCGATGTAAGTACAAGAAGACTGAGTCTTCTTCCTGTATATGTTTGGAGCCTTTCCTGTGAGACCAGTTTTTGATTCCGATGCATCACTACAGGTATACTGTATCCCTTGGACCTTCATATTGACGATGAAACACACAAATTGCATCGGAATTAAGGGGCTCCGGAACGCCCTATACTTGCAATGTGAAAGTAACGGTTATAAATTACATCTTTCCACACAAAGTATTTGAGGTAGGAAGTTGAACTTTTTACAGATTATTTATTGGAATATGGGCTACACCTTAACACAGGGATTTTTCAAAATTTTAGTTCAGTTATTAAAGACAATTTTTTTTCAATTGTAATGAAAATTCACAACATTTTTTTGCAATTTTTTATTTATATATTCAAAAATATACAGTTTTTTGGAAAAAGGCTGTGTTAAATTATGCAGTAGGTACTGTGTAACATTTACTGAAAGTTTGAAACAAATATGTTTGGAAGATCCTTAGAAAACATGTAATTAGTATGAGAAACTAAAAGTTTTGGGAATCGAGCAACAAAGATTGGATTAAGTTTTTAGTGCATTCCAGGTCCATAGGGTGTATTATCTTCATCCTCTGCAAACTCCTCCTCCAACTTCCTCTTGTTCTTCCTCCTGTTTACTCTTGCTTGTATTTCTAGACTCTTTACAGCCCTGTCTGCAGCCCGAAGGCGTTCCTTGTCGAAAGCAAGCATCGCTCGTTGTTGTGTTCGTAGATTTTGAGCCATTTTCTTCAGTTGCAGTTACTGCAACACTGTTCCAAAAGGTGGTCATGTATGAACACTTATCACATTTCAGTTGTATTTCACTAGCAAGTCCTACGTGCTTTATTAAGGACAGTTCCAGACCAACTTCACTACAATGAATACATCCTACACAGTTTGAAAAAATTCCTTTGAGAACCGACATATCAAATATTTCATTCACATCCGATACGCCCATAAAACATTCATAGTTTTCACTCATTGAACCAAGCTTCTTCTGTGATCTATTTTCTTTCCCACTTTGACTGCTATGGGCAGGTGTACTTGAGAGGTTAGGTTCACTCACTTGGTTATCGTCTTTATTGTTTACAGTAATAACACATACCTTTGGCTTTCCAACATTTCTCCTTCTCTTAAAAGCCTTCAGAGGATTACTAATAACTTTACTTCTACTCATTATTGTACTTCAACAAAACAGAGACTCAAGAAACAGAATTAATTACGAATATTTTCGCGATAACGACCGAGTAAATAAACATGAAACAATCGACAATCACACCAGCGATATATATTGAACCATCACAGGTTAGCCACAACACATACTATATCTCACATCGCTAAAATGTACCTGATGAACACGGACGTTGATAATAACACCATTCGACAGCAGTTTAACAGCGAAACAGTGGGTCACGCCCATGTAGAACACATTTCAAAAAAAATTTAAAATTAGTTGTAGTCTTCGGAATTGAATAAATTATATATCTATAATAAGGTAATAGTCGGCAGATTCAGAAACCGCAAAAAAGTAAAAATTGAACTTTTCATGATTTTGAGCCTTTCCGGAGCCCCTTAAATACTAAAGCCACAATGCTGACTTAAGTACTAGACGTCTGACTCTTCTTACATTCTATGTTTTGAACCTTTCCTGTGAGACCAGTTTTAGATTCCGATGCTTTACATCAGGTTTACTGTATCCCTCGGACCTTCTAATTGACGGTGAAACACAGAAATTGCATCGGAATTAAATACAAAACGCACAATGCTGCCTTAAATACAAGAAATCTGACTCTTGTTACTGTCTATGATTTGAACCTTTCCTGTGAGACCAGTTTTAGATTCCGATGCCTCACTTCAGGTTTACTGTATCCCGTGGCCCATCTTATTGACGATGAAACACAGAAATTGCATCGGAATTAAATACAAAAGGAACAATGCCGACTTAAGTACAAGAGGACTGACTCATCTTACATTCTACGTTTTGAGCCTTTCCTGTGAGACCAGTTTTAGTTTCCGATGCTTCACTTCAGGTTTACTGTGTCCCTTGGACCTTCTTATTGACGATGAAACACAGAAATTGCATCGGAATTAAATACAAAAGGCAAAATACCGAATTAAGTACAAGAGGACTGACTCTTCTTACATTCTATGATTTGAGCCTCTCCTGTCAGACCAGTTTCACATTCCGATGCTTCACATCAGGTTTACTGTATCCCTTGGACCATCTTATTGACGATGAAACACAGAAATTGCATAGGAAAAAATACAAAATGCATAATGCCAACTTAAGTACAAGAAGACTGACTCTTCTTAACGTCTATGATTTGAGCCTTTCCTGTGATACCAGTTTTACAATCCGATGCTTCACTTCAGATTTGCTATATCCCTTGGAGGTGAGGCCAGTTTTAGATTCCGATGCTTCACGTCAGGTTTACTGTATCCCTTGGACCTTGATATTGACGATGAAACACAGAAACTGCATCGGAAATAAATTCAAAAGGCACAATGACGACTTAAGTACAACAAGACTGACTTTTCTTACAGTCTATGATTTGAGCTTTTCCTGTGGGGCCAGTTTTAGATTCCGGTGCTTCACCTCAGGTTTACTGTATCCCTTGGACCTTCATATTGGCGATGAAACACAGAAATTGTATCGGAATTAAATACAAAAGGCACAATTCCGTCTTAAGTACAAGAAGACTGACACTTTTTACTGTCTATGATTTGAGCCTTTCCTGTGAGACCAGTTTTAGATTCCAATGCTTCACTTCAGGTTTACTGTATCCCTTGGTCCTTCATATTCGCGCTTAAACACAGAAATTGCATCGGAATTAAATACAAAATTCACAATGCCGACTTAATTACAAGAAGACTGACTCCTATTACTCTCTATGATTTGAGCCTTTGCTGTGAAACCAAATTTAGATTCCGATGCTTCACCTCAGGTTTACTGTATCTCTTGGATCTTCATATCGACGCTAAGGCACAGAAATTGCGTCGGAAATAAATACAAAAGGCACAATGCCGACTTAAGTTGAAAAAGACTGACCCTTATTACTGTCTGTGATTTGTGCCTTTCCTGTGAGAGCAGTTTTAGATTCCGATGTTTAACTTCAGGTTTACTGTATCCCTTGGGCCTTCATTTTGACGATGAAACAGAGAAATTGCATCGGAAATAAATACAAAGTGCAAATGCTGACTTAAGTACAAGAAGACTGACTCTTCTTACTATCTATGTTGAGCCATTCTTGTGAGCTCAGTTTTAGATTCCGATGCTTCACCTCAGGTTTACTGTATCCCTTGGACCTTCATATTGACGATGTAACACAGAAATTTCATCGGAAATAGTTACAAAAGGTACAATGCCGACTTAAGTACAAGAAGACTGACTCTTCTTACTGTGTATGACTTGAGCCTTTTCTATGAGACCAGTTTTAGATTCTGATACTTTACCTCAGGTTTACTGTATCCCTCGGACCTTCGTATTGACGATGAAACACAGAAATTGCATCGGAATTAAATACAAAAGGCACAATTCCGACATAAGTTAAAGAAGACTGACTCCTCTTAATGTCTGTAATTGGAGCTTTTCCTGTGAGACCAGTTTTAGATTCCGATGCTTCACTTCCGGCTTACTGTATCCCTTGGACCATCATATTAACGATGAAACACAGAAATTGCAACGGAAATAAATACATAAGGCACAATTCCATCTGAATCACAAGAAGACTGACTCTTCTTACTGTCTATGATTTGAGCCTTTCCCGTGAGAGAAGTTTTAGATTCCGATGCTTCACTTCAGTTTTACTGTATCGCTTGGACCTTCATATTGACGATGAAACACAGAAATTGCATCGGAAATAAATACAAAAGGAACAATTCCGACTTAAGTACAAGAAGACTGACTCTTCTTACTGTGTATGACTTGAGCCTTTTCTATGAGACCAGTTTTAGATTCTGATACTTTACCTCAGGTTTACTGTATCCCTCGGACCTTCATGTTGACGATGAAACACAGAAATGGCATCGGAAATAAATACAAAAGGCACAATGCCGACTTAAGTTAAAGAAGACTGACTCATCTTCCTGTCTGTGATTTGAGCCATCCCTGTGAGAGCAGATTTAGATTCGGATGCTTCACTTCGGGTTTATTGTATCCCTTGGACCTTCATATTGACGATGAAACACAGAAATGGCATCGGAAATAAATACAAAAGGCACAGTGCCGACTTAAGTAGAAGAAGACTGACTCTTCTTACTGTCTATTATTATAGCCTTTCCTGTGAGGCAAGTTTCAGATTCCGATTCTTCAGCTCAGGTTTACTGTATGCCCTGGACCTTCATATTGACGATCAAACACAGAAATTGCATCGGAAATATATACAAAAAACACAATGCCTACTTAAATACAAGAAGACTGACTCTTCTTACTTTCTATGAATTGAGCGATTATTTTGAGACTAGTTTTAGATTCCGATGCTTCACATCTGATTTATTGTTTCCCTTGGTCCTTCATATTGACGATGAAGCACAAGAATTGCATCGGAAATAAATACGAAAGGCACAATGCCGACTTGAGTACAAGCATCCCGACTCTTCTTACTGTCTATGATTTTAACCATTCCTGTGAAGCCAGTTTTAGTTTCCGTTGCTTCACCTCAGGTTTACTGAATCTCTTGGACCATCATATTGACGATGAAACACAGATATTGCACCGGAATTAAAGACAAAACTCACAATGTCGACTTAAGTTTAATAAGACTGACTCTTCTTACTGTCTGTGATTTGAGCCTTTCCTGTGAGAGCAGTTTTAGATTTCGATGTTTAACTTCAGGTTTACTGTATCCCTTGGGCCTTCATTTTGACGATGAAACAGAGAAATTGCATCGGAGATAAATACAAAGTCCACAATGCCGACTTAAGTACAAGAGGAATGATTCTTCTTACTGTCTATGTTGAGCCATTCCTGGGAGGTCAGTTTTAGATTCCGATGCTTCACCTCAGGTTTACTGTATCCCTTGGACCTTCATATTGACGATGAAACACAGATATTGCATCGGAATTAAATACAATAGGCACAATGCCAACATAAGTTAAAAAAGACTGACTCTTCTTACTGTGTATGATTTGAGCCATTCCTGTGAGGTTAGGTTTAGATTCCGATGCTTCACCTCAGCTATACTGTATTTCTTGGACCTTCATATTGACGATGAAACACAGACACGAATCGGAAATAAGTACAAAAGGCACAATGCCGACTTAAGTACATGAAGACTGACTCTCCTTACTGTCTATGGTATGAGCCTTTCCTGTGAGGCCAGTTTTAGATTCCGATGCTTCACCTCAGGTTCACTCTATCCCTTGGACCTCCATATTGACGATGATACACAGAAATTGCATTGGAATTAAATACAAAAGGCTCGATGAAGAATGAAGTTAAAGAAGACTGATTCTTCTTACTGTCTGTAATTTGAGCCTATCCTGTGAGACCAGTTTTAGATTTCGATGCTTCACTTCAGGTTTACTGTATCCCTTGGACCTTCATATTAACGACGAAAAACAGAAATTGCATCGGAAAAAATACAAAAGGCACAATACCGACTTAAGTACAAGAAGCCTGACTCTTCTTACTGTCTATGTTTTGAGCCTTTCCTGTGAGAACAGTTTTGGATTCTCATGCTTCACTTCAGGTTTACTGTATCCCTTGGTAATTCATATTCAGACTGAAACACATAATTTGCATCGGAATTATATGTAAAATTCACAATGCCGACTTAAGTACAAGAAGACCGAGTCTTCTTACTGTCAATGTTTAGAGCCTTACCTGTGAGACCATTTTTAGATTCCGATGCTTCACTTCAGGTTTACTGTATCCCTTGGACCTTCAAATTGACTATGAAACACAGAAATTGCATCGGAATTAAATACAAAAGGCACAAACCCGACATAAGTACAAGAAGACTGACTCTTCTTATTGCCTATAATTTGAGCCTTTTATGCGAGACCAGTTGTAGATTCTGATGCTTCACCTCAGGTTTACTGTATCCCTTGGACATACATATTGACGATGAAACACAGAAATTGCATTGGAATTAAATACAAAAGGCTCGATGAAGAATGAAGTTATAGAAGACTGATTCTTCTTACTGTCTGTAATTTGAGCCTATCCTGTGAGACCAGTTTTAGATTTCGATGCTTCACTTCAGGTTTACTGTATCCCTTGGATCTTCATATTAACGACGAAAGACAGAAATTGCATCGGAAAAAAATACAAAAGGCACAATGGCGACTTAAGTACAAGAAGACTGACTCTTCTTACTGTCTATGTTTAGAGCCTCTCCTGTGAGAACAGTTTTAGATTCCCCTCCTTCACTTCAGGTTTACTGTATCCCTTGGTCCTTCATATTCACATTGAAACACAGAAGTTGCATCGGAATTAAGTACGAAACTCACAAAGCCGACTTAAGTACAAGAAGTCTGACTCTTCTTACTGTCAATGTTTTGAGCCTTTCCTGTGAGACCATTTTTAGATTCTGATGCTTCACCTCAGCATTACTGTATCCCTTGGACCTTCATATTGACGATGAATCACAGAAATTGGATCGGAATTAAATACAAAAGGCACAATGTCGACTTAAGTTAAAGAAGACTGACTCTTCTTACCATCTGTGATTTGACCCTCTCCTGTGAGACCAGTTTTAGATTCCGATGCTTCACCTCTGGTTTACTGTATCTCTTGGACCTCCATATTGACGATGAAACACAGAAATTACATTGGAATTAAATACAAAAGGCTCGATGCCGTCTTAAGTACAAGAAGACTGAGTCTTCTTACTGTCAATGATTTGAGCCTTTCTGTGAGACCAGTTTTAGATTCCGATATTTCACTTCAGGTTTACTGTATCCCTTGGACCTTCATATTAACGACGAAACACAGAAATTGCATCGGAAAAAATACAAAAGGCACAATGCCGACTTAAGTACAAGAAGCCTGACTCTTCTTACTGTCTATGTTTTGAGCCTTTCCTGTGAGAACAGTTTTTGATTCTCATGCTTCACTTCAGGTTTACTGTATCCCTTGGTCCTTCATATTCAGACTGAAACACATAATTTGCATCGGAATTATATGTAAAATTCACAATGCCGACTTCAGTACAAGAAGACCGAGTCTTCTTACTGTCAATGTTTAGAGCCTTACCTGTGAGACCATTTTTAGATTCCGATGCTTCACTTCAGGTTTGCTGTATCCCTTGGACCTTCAAATTGACTATGAAACACAGAAATTGCATCGGAATTAAATACACAAGGCACAAACCCGACATAAGTACAAGAAGACTGACTCTTCTTATTGCCTATAATTTGAGCCTTTTATGTGAGACCAGTTGTAGATTCTGATGCTTGACCTCAGGTTTACTGTATCCCTTGGACATACATATTGACGATGAAACACAGAAATTGCATCGTAAATAAATACAAAAGGCACATTGCCGACTTAAGTTAAAGAAGACTGACTCTTCTTCCTGTCTGCGATTATAGCCTCTTCTGTGAGACCAGTTTTAGATTCCGATACTTCACTTCAAGCTTATTATACCACTTTTACCTTCATATTGACGATGTAATACAGAGATTGCACCCGAATTTAATACAAACGGCACAATGCCGACTTAAGTTAAAGAAGACTGACTGTTGTTACTGTCTACGATTTGAGCCTTTCCTGTGAGACCAGTTTCAGATTCCGATGCCTCACATCTAGTTTGCTGTATCACTTGGACCTTCATATTGACGATGAAACACAGAATTTGCATCGGTAATAAATACAAAAGGCACAATGATGACATAAGTACAAGAAGACTGACTCTTCTTACTATCTATGATTTGAGCCCTATATGTGAGACCAGTTTTAGATTCTGATGCTTCACCTCAGGTTTACTGTACAACATGAACCTTCATATTGACGATGAAACACAGAAATTGCATCCGAATTAAATACAAAAGTCACAATGCCGACTTAAGTACAAGAGGACTGACACTTCTTACTGTCAATGTTTAGTGCCTTTCCTGTGAGACCATTTTTAGACTCCGATGCTTCACTTCAGGTTTACTGTATCCCTTGGACCTTAATATTGACTATGAAACACATAAATTGCACGGAAGTAAATACAAAAGGCACAATGCCGACTTAAGTACAAGAAGACTGACTCTTCTTACTGTCTATGATTTGAAACTTTCCTGTGAGGCCAGTATTAGATTCTGATGCATCACCTCAGGATTACTGTATCCCTTGGACCTTCATATTGACGATGAAACACAGAAATTGGATCGGAATTAAATACAAAAATCACAATGTCGACTTAAGTTAAAGAAAACTGACTCTTCTTACTGTCTGTGATTTGAGTCTCTCCTGTGAGACGAGTTTTAGATTCCGATGCTTCACCTCAGGTTTACTGTATCTCTTGGACCTTGCTTATTGACGTTGAAACACAGAAATTGCATTGGAATTAAATATAAGAGGCTCGATGCCGACTGAAGTTAAAGAAGACTGATTCTTCTTACTGTCTGTGATTTGAGCCTATCCTGTGAGACCAGTTTTAGATTTCGATGCTTCACTTCAGGTTTGCTGTATCCCTTGGATCTTCATATTAACGACGAAAGACAGAAATTGCATCGGAAAAAAATACAAAAGGCACAATGCCGACTTAAGTACAAGAAGACTGACTCTTCTTACTGTCAATGATTTGAGCCTTTCCTGTGAGACCAGTTTTAGAATCCGATGTTTCACTTCAGGTTTAGTGTATCCCTTGGACCTTCATATTAACGACGAAACACAGAAATTGCATCGGAAAAAAATACAAAAGGCACAATGCCGACTTAAGTACAAGAAGACTGACTCTTCTCACTGTCAATGTTTAGAGCCTTTCCTGTGAGCCCATTTTTAGATTCCGATGCTTCACTTCAGGTTTACTGTATCCCTTGGACCTTCACATTGACTTTGAAACACAGAAATTGCTTCGGAATTAAATACAAAAGGCACAAAGCCGACACAAGTACAAGAAGAGTGACTCTTCTTACTGTCTATGTTTTGAGCCTTTCCTGTGAGAACAGTTTTGGATTCCCTTGCTTCACTTCAGGTTTACTGTATCCCTTAATCCTTGATATTCACATTGATACAAAGAATTTCCATGGGTATTATATATAAAATTGACAATGCCGACTTAAGGAAAAGAAGACTGACTCTTCTTACTGTCAATGTTTAGAGCCTTTCCTGTGAGCCCATTTTTAGATTCCGAAGCTTCACTTCAGGTTTATTGTATCCCTTTGACCTTCATATTGACGATGAATCACAGACAATTGCAACGGAATTAAATACAAAAGGCACAATGCCGACTTAAGTTAATGAAGACTGACTGTTCTTACGGTCTGTCATCTGGTGATTGCCTGTGAGACCAGTTTTAGATTCCGATACTTCACTTAAGGCTTACTGTATCCCTTGGACCTTCATATTGACGATGAAACACAGAAATTGCATCCGAATTAAATACAAAAGTCACAATGCCGACTAAAGTACAAGAGGACTGACACTTCTTACTGTCAATGTTTAGTGCCTTTCCTGTGAGACCATTTTTAGACTCCGATGCTTCACTTCTGATTTACTGTATCCCTTGGACCTTAATATTGACTATGAAACACAGAAATTGCATGGAAGCAAATACAAAAGGCACAATGCCGACTTAAGTACAAGAAGACTGACTCTTCTTACTGTCTATGATTTGAGCCTTTCCTGTGAGGCCAGTATTAGATTCTGATGCATCACCTCAGGATTACTGTATCCCTTGGACCTTCATATTGACGATGAAACACAGAAATTGGATAGGAATTAAATACAAAAGGCACAATGTCGACTTAAGTTAAAGAAAACTGACTCTTCTTACTGACTGTGATTTGAGTCTCTCCTGTGAGACGAGTTTTAGATTCCGATGCTTCACCTCAGGGTTACTGTATCTCTTGGACCTTGCTTATTGACGATGAAACACAGAAATTGCATTGGAATTAAATACAAAAGGCTCGATGCCGACTGAAGTTAAAGAAGACTGATTCTTCTTACTGTCTGTGATTTGAGCCTATCCTGTGAGACCAGTTTTAGATTTCGATGCTTCACTTCAGGTTTACTGTATCCCTTGGATCTTCATATAAACGACGAAAGACAGAAATTGCATCGGAAAAAAATACAAAAGGCACAATGCCGACTTAAGTACAAGAAGACTGACTCTTCTTACTGTCAATGATTTGAGCGTTTCCTGTGAGACCAGTTTTAGATTCCGATGTTTCACTTCAGGTTTAGTGTATCCCTTGGACCTTCATATTAACGACGAAACACAGAAATTGCATCGGAAAAGAATACAAAAGGCACAATGCCGACATAAGCACAAGAAGACTGACTCTTCTCACTGTCATTGTTTAGAGCCTTTCCTGTGAGCCCATTTTTAGATTCCGATGCTTCACTTCAGGTTTACTGTATCCCTTGGACCTTCACATTGACTATGAAATACAGAAATTGCTTCGGAATTAAATACAAAAGGCACAAAGCCGACACAAGTACAAGAAGACTGACTCTTCTCACTGTCAATGTTTAGAGCCTTTCCTGTGAGCCCATTTTTAGATTCCGATGCTTCACTTCAGGTTTACTGTATCCCTTGGACCTTCACATTGACTTTGAAACACAGAAATTGCTTCGGAATTAAATACAAAAGGCACAAAGCCGACACAAGTACAAGAAGAGTGACTCTTCTTACTGTCTATGTTTTGAGCCTTTCCTGTGAGAACAGTTTTGGATTCCCTTGCTTCACTTCAGGTTTACTGTATCCCTTGGTCCTTCATATTCACATTGATACAAAGAATTTCCATGGGTATTATATATAAAATTCACAATGCCGACTTAAGGAAAAGAAGACTGACTCTTCTTACTGTCAATGTTTAGAGCCTTTCCTGTGAGCCCATTTTTAGATTCCGAAGCTTCACTTCAGATTTATTGTATCCCTTGGACCTTCATATTGAGTATGAAACACAGGAATTGCATCGGAATTAAATACAAAAGGCACAAATCCGACATAAGTACAAGAAGACTGCCTCTTATTACGGTCTATAATTTGAGCCTTTTATGTGAGACCAGTTTTAGATTCTGATGCTTCACCTCAGGTTTACTGTATCCCTTGGACATACACATTGACGATGAAACACAGAAATTGCATCGTAAATAAATACAAAACGCACATCGCCGACTTAAGTTAAAGAGGAGTGACTCTTCTTCCTGTCTGTGATTTGAGCCACTTCTGTGAGACCAGTTTTAGATCCCGATGCTTCACTTCAGGTTTATTATACCACTTTGACCTTCATATTGACGATGATATACAGAAATTGCATCCGAATTTAATACAAAAGGCACAATGCCGACTTAAGTAAAAGAAGACTGACTGTTGTTACTGTCTATGATTTGAGCCTTTCCTGTGAGACCAGTTTCAAATTCCGATGCCTCACATCAAGTTTACTGTATCCCTTGGTCCTTCATATTGACGATGAATCACAGAAATTGGATCGGAATTAAATACAAAAGGCACAATGTCGACTTAAGTTAAAGAAGACTGACTCTTCTTACCGTCTGTGATTTGACCCTCTCCTGTGAGACCAGTTTCAGATTCCGATGCTTCACCTCAGGTTTACTGTATCTCTTGGACCTCCATATTGACGATGTAACACAGAAATGACATTGGAATTAAATACAAAAGGCTCGATGCCGTCTTAAGTACAAGAAGACTGACTCTTCTTACTGTCAATGATTTGAGCCTTTCTGTGAGACCAGTTTTAGATTCCGATGTTTCACTTCAGGTTTTCTGTATCCCTTGGACCTTCATATTAACGACGAAACACAGAAATTGCATCGGAAAAAAATACAAAAGGCACAATGCCGACTTAAGTACAAGAAGCCTGACTCTTCTTACTGTCTATGTTTTCAGCCTTTCCTGTGAGAACAGTTATGGATTCTCTTGCTTCACTTCAGGTTTACTGTATCCCTTGGTCCTTCATATTCAGACTGAAACACAGAATTTGCATCGGAATTATATGTAAAATTCACAATGAAGACTTAAGTACAAGAAGACTGAGTCTTCTTACTGTCTATGTTTAGAGCCTTACCTGTGAGACCATTTTTAAATTCCGATGCTTCACTTCAGGTTTACTGTATCCCTTGGACCTTCAAATTGACTATGAAACACAGAAATTGCATCGGAATTAAATACACAAGGCACAAACCCGACATAAGTACAAGAAGACTGACTCTTCTTACTGTCTATAATTTTAGCCTTTTATGTGAGACCAGTTTTAGATTCTGATGCTTCACCTCAGGTTTACTGTATCCCTTGGACATACATATTGACTATGAAACACAGAAATTGCATCGTAAATAAATACACAAGGCACATTGCCGACTTGAGTTAAAGAAGACTGGCTCTTCTTCCTGTCTGTGATTATAGCCTCTTCAGTGAGACCAGTTTTAGATTCCGATGCTTCACTTCAAGTTTATTATACCACTTTGACCTTCATATTGACGATGTAATACAGAGATTGCACCCGAATTTAATACAAAAGGCACAATGCCGACTTAAGTTAAAGTAGACTGACTGTTGTTACTGTCTACGATTTGAGCCTTTCCTGTGAGACCAGTTTCAGATTCCGGTGCCTCACATCTAGTTTGCTGTATCCCTTGGACCTTCATATTGTCGATGAAACACAGAAATTGCATCGGTAGTAAATACAAAAGGCACAATGATGACATAAGTACAAGAAGACTGACTCTTCTTACTGTCTATGATTTGAGCCCTATATGTGAGACCAGTTTTAGATTCTGATGCTTCACCTCAGGTTTACTGTACAACATGAACCTTCATATTGACGATGAAACACAGAAATTGCATCCGAATTAAATACAAAAGTCACAATGCCGACTTAAGTACAAGACGACTGACACTTCTTACTGTCAATGTTTAGTGCCTTTCCTGTGAGACCATTTTTAGACTCCGATGCTTCACTTCAGGTTTACTGTATCCCTTGGACCTTAATATTGACTATGAAACACATAAATTGCACGGAAGTAAATACAAAAGGCTCAATGCCGACTTAAGTACAAGAAGACTGACTCTTCTTACTTTCTATGAATTGAGCGATTATTTTGAGACTAGTTTTAGATTCCGATGCTTCACATCTGATTTATTGTTTCCCTTGGTCCTTCATATTGACGATGAAGCACAAGAATTGCATCGGAAATAAATACGAAAGGCACAATGCCGACTTGAGTACAAGCATCCCGACTCTTCTTACTGTCTATGATTTTAACCATTCCTGTGAAGCCAGTTTTAGTTTCCGTTGCTTCACCTCAGGTTTACTGAATCTCTTGGACCATCATATTGACGATGAAACACAGATATTGCACCGGAATTAAAGACAAAACTCACAATGTCGACTTAAGTTTAATAAGACTGACTCTTCTTACTGTCTGTGATTTGAGCCTTTCCTGTGAGAGCAGTTTTAGATTTCGATGTTTAACTTCAGGTTTACTGTATCCCTTGGACCTTCATATTGACGATGAAACACAGATATTGCATCGGAATTAAATACAATAGGCACAATGCCAACTTAAGTTAAAAAAGACTGACTCTTCTTACTGTGTATGATTTGAGCCATTCCTGTGAGGTTAGGTTTAGATTCCGATGCTTCACCTCAGCTATACTGTATTTCTTGGACCTTCATATTGACGATGAAACACAGACACGAATCGGAAATAAGTACAAAAGGCACAATGCCGACTTAAGTACATGAAGACTGACTCTCCTTACTGTCTATGGTATGAGCCTTTCCTGTGAGGCCAGTTTTAGATTCCGATGCTTCACCTCAGGTTCACTCTATCCCTTGGACCTCCATATTGACGATGATACACAGAAATTGCATTGGAATTAAATACAAAAGGCTCGATGAAGAATGAAGTTAAAGAAGACTGATTCTTCTTACTGTCTGTAATTTGTGCCTATCCTGTGAGACCAGTTTTAGATTTCGATGCTTCACTTCAGGTTTACTGTATCCCTTGGACCTTCATATTAACGACGAAAAACAGAAATTGCATCGGAAAAAATACAAAAGGCACAATACCGACTTAAGTACAAGAAGCCTGACTCTTCTTACTGTCTATGTTTTGAGCCTTTCCTGTGAGAACAGTTTTGGATTCTCATGCTTCACTTCAGGTTTACTGTATCCCTTGGTAATTCATATTCAGACTGAAACACATAATTTGCATCGGAATTATATGTAAAATTCACAATGCCGACTTAAGTACAAGAAGACCGAGTCTTCTTACTGTCAATGTTTAGAGCCTTACCTGTGAGACCATTTTTAGATTCCGATGCTTCACTTCAGGTTTACTGTATCCCTTGGACCTTCAAATTGACTATGAAACACAGAAATTGCATCGGAATTAAATACAAAAGGCACAAACCCGACATAAGTACAAGAAGACTGACTCTTCTTATTGCCTATAATTTGAGCCTTTTATGCGAGACCAGTTGTAGATTCTGATGCTTCACCTCAGGTTTACTGTATCCCTTGGACATACATATTGACGATGAAACACAGAAATTGCATTGGAATTAAATACAAAAGGCTCGATGAAGAATGAAGTTATAGAAGACTGATTCTTCTTACTGTCTGTAATTTGAGCCTATCCTGTGAGACCAGTTTTAGATTTCGATGCTTCACTTCAGGTTTACTGTATCCCTTGGATCTTCATATTAACGACGAAAGACAGAAATTGCATCGGAAAAAAATACAAAAGGCACAATGGCGACTTAAGTACAAGAAGACTGACTCTTCTTACTGTCTATGTTTAGAGCCTCTCCTGTGAGAACAGTTTTAGATTCCCCTCCTTCACTTCAGGTTTACTGTATCCCTTGGTCCTTCATATTCACATTGAAACACAGAAGTTGCATCGGAATTAAGTACGAAACTCACAAAGCCGACTTAAGTACAAGAAGTCTGACTCTTCTTACTGTCAATGTTTTGAGCCTTTCCTGTGAGACCATTTTTAGATTCTGATGCTTCACCTCAGCATTACTGTATCCCTTGGACCTTCATATTGACGATGAATCACAGAAATTGGATCGGAATTAAATACAAAAGGCACAATGTCGACTTAAGTTAAAGAAGACTGACTCTTCTTACCATCTGTGATTTGACCCTCTCCTGTGAGACCAGTTTTAGATTCCGATGCTTCACCTCTGGTTTACTGTATCTCTTGGACCTCCATATTGACGATGAAACACAGAAATTACATTGGAATTAAATACAAAAGGCTCGATGCCGTCTTAAGTACAAGAAGACTGAGTCTTCTTACTGTCAATGATTTGAGCCTTTCTGTGAGACCAGTTTTAGATTCCGATATTTCACTTCAGGTTTACTGTATCCCTTGGACCTTCATATTAACGACGAAACACAGAAATTGCATCGGAAAAAATACAAAAGGCACAATGCCGACTTAAGTACAAGAAGCCTGACTCTTCTTACTGTCTATGTTTTGAGCCTTTCCTGTGAGAACAGTTTTTGATTCTCATGCTTCACTTCAGGTTTACTGTATCCCTTGGTCCTTCATATTCAGACTGAAACACATAATTTGCATCGGAATTATATGTAAAATTCACAATGCCGACTTCAGTACAAGAAGACCGAGTCTTCTTACTGTCAATGTTTAGAGCCTTACCTGTGAGACCATTTTTAGATTCCGATGCTTCACTTCAGGTTTGCTGTATCCCTTGGACCTTCAAATTGACTATGAAACACAGAAATTGCATCGGAATTAAATACACAAGGCACAAACCCGACATAAGTACAAGAAGACTGACTCTTCTTATTGCCTATAATTTGAGCCCTATATGTGAGACCAGTTTTAGATTCTGATGCTTCACCTCAGGTTTACTGTACAACATGAACCTTCATATTGACGATGAAACACAGAAATTGCATCCGAATTAAATACAAAAGTCACAATGCCGACTTAAGTACAAGAGGACTGACACTTCTTACTGTCAATGTTTAGTGCCTTTCCTGTGAGACCATTTTTAGACTCCGATGCTTCACTTCAGGTTTACTGTATCCCTTGGACCTTAATATTGACTATGAAACACATAAATTGCACGGAAGTAAATACAAAAGGCACAATGCCGACTTAAGTACAAGAAGACTGACTCTTCTTACTGTCTATGATTTGAAACTTTCCTGTGAGGCCAGTATTAGATTCTGATGCATCACCTCAGGATTACTGTATCCCTTGGACCTTCATATTGACGATGAAACACAGAAATTGGATCGGAATTAAATACAAAAATCACAATGTCGACTTAAGTTAAAGAAAACTGACTCTTCTTACTGTCTGTGATTTGAGTCTCTCCTGTGAGACGAGTTTTAGATTCCGATGCTTCACCTCAGGTTTACTGTATCTCTTGGACCTTGCTTATTGACGTTGAAACACAGAAATTGCATTGGAATTAAATATAAGAGGCTCGATGCCGACTGAAGTTAAAGAAGACTGATTCTTCTTACTGTCTGTGATTTGAGCCTATCCTGTGAGACCAGTTTTAGATTTCGATGCTTCACTTCAGGTTTGCTGTATCCCTTGGATCTTCATATTAACGACGAAAGACAGAAATTGCATCGGAAAAAAATACAAAAGGCACAATGCCGACTTAAGTACAAGAAGACTGACTCTTCTTACTGTCAATGATTTGAGCCTTTCCTGTGAGACCAGTTTTAGAATCCGATGTTTCACTTCAGGTTTAGTGTATCCCTTGGACCTTCATATTAACGACGAAACACAGAAATTGCATCGGAAAAAAATACAAAAGGCACAATGCCGACTTAAGTACAAGAAGACTGACTCTTCTCACTGTCAATGTTTAGAGCCTTTCCTGTGAGCCCATTTTTAGATTCCGATGCTTCACTTCAGGTTTACTGTATCCCTTGGACCTTCACATTGACTTTGAAACACAGAAATTGCTTCGGAATTAAATACAAAAGGCACAAAGCCGACACAAGTACAAGAAGAGTGACTCTTCTTACTGTCTATGTTTTGAGCCTTTCCTGTGAGAACAGTTTTGGATTCCCTTGCTTCACTTCAGGTTTACTGTATCCCTTAATCCTTGATATTCACATTGATACAAAGAATTTCCATGGGTATTATATATAAAATTGACAATGCCGACTTAAGGAAAAGAAGACTGACTCTTCTTACTGTCAATGTTTAGAGCCTTTCCTGTGAGCCCATTTTTAGATTCCGAAGCTTCACTTCAGGTTTATTGTATCCCTTTGACCTTCATATTGACGATGAATCACAGACAATTGCAACGGAATTAAATACAAAAGGCACAATGCCGACTTAAGTTAATGAAGACTGACTGTTCTTACGGTCTGTCATCTGGTGATTGCCTGTGAGACCAGTTTTAGATTCCGATACTTCACTTAAGGCTTACTGTATCCCTTGGACCTTCATATTGACGATGAAACATAGAAATTGCATCCGAATTAAATACAAAAGTCACAATGCCGACTAAAGTACAAGAGGACTGACACTTCTTACTGTCAATGTTTAGTGCCTTTCCTGTGAGACCATTTTTAGACTCCGATGCTTCACTTCTGATTTACTGTATCCCTTGGACCTTAATATTGACTATGAAACACAGAAATTGCATGGAAGCAAATACAAAAGGCACAATGCCGACTTAAGTACAAGAAGACTGACTCTTCTTACTGTCTATGATTTGAGCCTTTCCTGTGAGGCCAGTATTAGATTCTGATGCATCACCTCAGGATTACTGTATCCCTTGGACCTTCATATTGACGATGAAACACAGAAATTGGATAGGAATTAAATACAAAAGGCACAATGTCGACTTAAGTTAAAGAAAACTGACTCTTCTTACTGACTGTGATTTGAGTCTCTCCTGTGAGACGAGTTTTAGATTCCGATGCTTCACCTCAGGGTTACTGTATCTCTTGGACCTTGCTTATTGACGATGAAACACAGAAATTGCATTGGAATTAAATACAAAAGGCTCGATGCCGACTGAAGTTAAAGAAGACTGATTCTTCTTACTGTCTGTGATTTGAGCCTATCCTGTGAGACCAGTTTTAGATTTCGATGCTTCACTTCAGGTTTACTGTATCCCTTGGATCTTCATATAAACGACGAAAGACAGAAATTGCATCGGAAAAAAATACAAAAGGCACAATGCCGACTTAAGTACAAGAAGACTGACTCTTCTTACTGTCAATGATTTGAGCGTTTCCTGTGAGACCAGTTTTAGATTCCGATGTTTCACTTCAGGTTTAGTGTATCCCTTGGACCTTCATATTAACGACGAAACACAGAAATTGCATCGGAAAAGAATACAAAAGGCACAATGCCGACATAAGCACAAGAAGACTGACTCTTCTCACTGTCATTGTTTAGAGCCTTTCCTGTGAGCCCATTTTTAGATTCCGATGCTTCACTTCAGGTTTACTGTATCCCTTGGACCTTCACATTGACTATGAAATACAGAAATTGCTTCGGAATTAAATACAAAAGGCACAAAGCCGACACAAGTACAAGAAGACTGACTCTTCTCACTGTCAATGTTTAGAGCCTTTCCTGTGAGCCCATTTTTAGATTCCGATGCTTCACTTCAGGTTTACTGTATCCCTTGGACCTTCACATTGACTTTGAAACACAGAAATTGCTTCGGAATTAAATACAAAAGGCACAAAGCCGACACAAGTACAAGAAGAGTGACTCTTCTTACTGTCTATGTTTTGAGCCTTTCCTGTGAGAACAGTTTTGGATTCCCTTGCTTCACTTCAGGTTTACTGTATCCCTTGGTCCTTCATATTCACATTGATACAAAGAATTTCCATGGGTATTATATATAAAATTCACAATGCCGACTTAAGGAAAAGAAGACTGACTCTTCTTACTGTCAATGTTTAGAGCCTTTCCTGTGAGCCCATTTTTAGATTCCGAAGCTTCACTTCAGGTTTATTGTATCCCTTGGACCTTCATATTGAGTATGAAACACAGGAATTGCATCGGAATTAAATACAAAAGGCACAAATCCGACATAAGTACAAGAAGACTGCCTCTTATTACGGTCTATAATTTGAGCCTTTTATGTGAGACCAGTTTTAGATTCTGATGCTTCACCTCAGGTTTACTGTATCCCTTGGACATACACATTGACGATGAAACACAGAAATTGCATCGTAAATAAATACAAAACGCACATCGCCGACTTAAGTTAAAGAGGAGTGACTCTTCTTCCTGTCTGTGATTTGAGCCACTTCTGTGAGACCAGTTTTAGATCCCGATGCTTCACTTCAGGTTTATTATACCACTTTGACCTTCATATTGACGATGATATACAGAAATTGCATCCGAATTTAATACAAAAGGCACAATGCCGACTTAAATAAAAGAAGACTGACTGTTGTTACTGTCTATGATTTGAGCCTTTCCTGTGAGACCAGTTTCAGATTCCGATGCCTCACATCAAGTTTACTGTATCCCTTGGTCCTTCATATTGACGATGAATCACAGAAATTGGATCGGAATTAAATACAAAAGGCACAATGTCGACTTAAGTTAAAGAAGACTGACTCTTCTTACCGTCTGTGATTTGACCCTCTCCTGTGAGACCAGTTTCAGATTCCGATGCTTCACCTCAGGTTTACTGTATCTCTTGGACCTCCATATTGACGATGTAACACAGAAATGACATTGGAATTAAATACAAAAGGCTCGATGCCGTCTTAAGTACAAGAAGACTGACTCTTCTTACTGTCAATGATTTGAGCCTTTCTGTGAGACCAGTTTTAGATTCCGATGTTTCACTTCAGGTTTTCTGTATCCCTTGGACCTTCATATTAACGACGAAACACAGAAATTGCATCGGAAAAAAATACAAAAGGCACAATGCCGACTTAAGTACAAGAAGCCTGACTCTTCTTACTGTCTATGTTTTCAGCCTTTCCTGTGAGAACAGTTATGGATTCTCTTGCTTCACTTCAGGTTTACTGTATCCCTTGGTCCTTCATATTCAGACTGAAACACAGAATTTGCATCGGAATTATATGTAAAATTCACAATGAAGACTTAAGTACAAGAAGACTGAGTCTTCTTACTGTCTATGTTTAGAGCCTTACCTGTGAGACCATTTTTAAATTCCGATGCTTCACTTCAGGTTTACTGTATCCCTTGGACCTTCATATTGACTATGAAACACAGAAATTGCATCGGAATTAAATACACAAGGCACAAACCCGACATAAGTACAAGAAGACTGACTCTTCTTACTGTCTATAATTTTAGCCTTTTATGTGAGACCAGTTTTAGATTCTGATGCTTCACCTCAGGTTTACTGTATCCCTTGGACATACATATTGACTATGAAACACAGAAATTGCATCGTAAATAAATACACAAGGCACATTGCCGACTTGAGTTAAAGAAGACTGGCTCTTCTTCCTGTCTGTGATTATAGCCTCTTCAGTGAGACCAGTTTTAGATTCCGATGCTTCACTTCAAGTTTATTATACCACTTTGACCTTCATATTGACGATGTAATACAGAGATTGCACCCGAATTTAATACAAAAGGCACAATGCCGACTTAAGTTAAAGTAGACTGACTGTTGTTACTGTCTACGATTTGAGCCTTTCCTGTGAGACCAGTTTCAGATTCCGGTGCCTCACATCTAGTTTGCTGTATCCCTTGGACCTTCATATTGTCGATGAAACACAGAAATTGCATCGGTAGTAAATACAAAAGGCACAATGATGACATAAGTACAAGAAGACTGACTCTTCTTACTGTCTATGATTTGAGCCCTATATGTGAGACCAGTTTTAGATTCTGATGCTTCACCTCAGGTTTACTGTACAACATGAACCTTCATATTGACGATGAAACACAGAAATTGCATCCGAATTAAATACAAAAGTCACAATGCCGACTTAAGTACAAGACGACTGACACTTCTTACTGTCAATGTTTAGTGCCTTTCCTGTGAGACCATTTTTAGACTCCGATGCTTCACTTCAGGTTTACTGTATCCCTTGGACCTTCATATTGACAATGAAACACAGAAATTGCACGGAAGTAAATACAAAAGGCACAATGCCGACTTAAGTACAAGAAGACTGACTCTTCTTACTGTCTATGTTTTGAGTCTTTCCTGTGAGAACAGTTTTGGATTCCCTTGCTTCACTTCAGGTTTACTGTATCCCTTGGTCCTTCATATTCACATTGTTACAAAGAATTTCCATGGGTATTATATATAAAATTCACAATGCCGACTTAAGAAAAAGAAGACTGACTATTCTTACTGTCAATGTTTACAGCCTTTCCTGTGAGCCCATTTTTAGATTCCGAAGCTTCACTTCAGGTTTATTGTATCCCTTGGACCTTCATATTGAGTATGAAACATAGAAATTGCATCGGAATTAAATACAAAAGGCACAAATCCGACATAAGTACAAGAAGACTGACTCTTATTATTGTCCTTAATTTGAGCCTTTTATGAGAGACCGGTTTTAGATTCTGATGCTTCACCTCAGGTTTACTGTATCCCTTGGACATACATATTGACGATGAAACACAGAAATTGGATCGTAAATAAATACAAAACGCACATCGCCGACTTAAGTTAAAGAGGAGAGACTCTTCTTCCTGTCTGTGATTTGACCCGCTTCTGTGAGACCAGTTTTAGATCCCGACGCTTTACTTCAGGTTTATTATACCACTTTGACCTTCATATTGATGATGATATACAGAAATTGCATCCGAATTTAATACAAAAGACGCAATGCCGACTTAAGTTAAAGAAGACTGACTGTTGTTACTGTCTATGATTTGGGCCTTTCCTGTGAGACCAGTTTCAGATTCCGATGCCTCACATCAAGTTTACTGTATCCCTTGGACCTTAATATTGACGATGAAATACAGAAATTGCATCGGTAATAAATACAAAAGGCACAATGCCGACATAAGTACAAGAAGACTGACTCTTCTTACTGTCTATGATATGAGCCTTTCCTTTGAGTCCAGTATTAATTCCGATGCTTCACCTCGGGTTCACTGTGTGCCTTGGACCTTCATATTGCCGGTGAAACACAGACAATTGCAACGGAATTAAATACAAAAGACACATTGCCGACTTAAGTTAAAGAAGACTAACTCCTCTTACCTTCTGTGATTTGCACATTTCCTGTGAGACCAGTTTTAGATTCCGATGCATCACTTCAGGTATACTGTATCCCTTGGGCCTTCATATTGACGATCATACACAGAAATTGCATCGGAAATAAATACAGTAAGCACAATGCCGACTTAAGTACAAGAAGACTGACTCTTCTTACTGTTTATGATTTGAGCCTTTCCTGTGAGGCCAGTTTTAGATTCCGATGCTTCACCTCAGTTTTACTGTATCCCTTGGACCTTCATATTGACGATGTAACATAGAAATTGCATCCGAATTTAATACAAAAGGCACAATGCCGACTTAAGTTAAAGAAGACTGACTGTTCTTACTGTCTATGATTTGAGCCTTTCCTGTGAGACCAGTTCTAGATTCCGGTGCTTCACATCAAGTTTACTGTATCCCTTCGACATTCATATTGACGATGAATCACAGAAATTGCATCGGTAATAAATACAAAATGCACAATGCCGACATAAGTACAAGAAGACTGACTCTTCTTACTGTCTATGATTTGAGCCTTTCCTGTGAGGCCAGTTTTAAATTCCGATGCTTCACCTCAGGTTTACTGTATCCCTTGGACCTTTATTTTGACGAAGAAAAACTGAAATTACACTGGAAATTAGTACAAGAGGCACAATGCTTACTTACATACAAGATGACTGACTCTTCTTACTGTCTATGATTTGAGCCTTTCCCGTGAGCCAGATTTAGATTCCGATGCTTCACATCAGGTTTAGTGTATCCCTTGGACCTTCATATTGACGATGATACACAGAAATTGCATCGTAAATAAATACAAAATGCACAATGCCGACTTAAGTACAAGAAGACTGACTCTTCTTACTGTCTATGATTTGAGCCTTTCCTGTGAGGCCAGTATTAGATTCTGATGCTTCACCTCCGAATTACTGTATCCCTTGGACCTTCATATTGACGATGAAACACAGAAATTGGATCGGAATTAAATACAAAAGGCACAATGTCGACTTAAGTTAAAGAAGACTGACTCTTCTTACTGTCTGTGATTTGAGCCTCTCCTGTGAGACGAGTTTTAGATTCCGATGCTTCACCTCAGGTTTACTGTATCTCTTGGACCTTGCATATTGACGATGAAACACAGAAATTGCATTGGAATTAAATAAAAAAGGCTCGATGCCGACTGAAGTTAAAGAAGACTGATTCATCTTACTGTCTGTGATTTGAGCCTATCCTGTGAGACCAGTTTTAGATTTTGATGCTTCACTTCGGTTTAGTGTATCCCTTGGATCTTCATATTAACGACGAAAGACAGAAATTGCAAAAAAAAAAAAAATACAAAAGGTACAATGCCGAATTCAATACAAGAAGACTGACTCTTCTTACTGTCAATGATTTGAGCCTTTCCTGTGACGCCAGTTTTAGATTCCGATGTTTCACTTCAGGTTTATTGTATCCCTTGGACCTTCATATTAACGACGAAACACAGAAATTGCATCGGAAAAAAATACAAAAGACACAATGCCGACTTAAGTACAAGAAGACTGACTCTTCTTACTGTCAATGTTTAGAGCCTTTCCTGTGAGCCCATTTTTAGATTCCGATCCTTCACTTCAGGTTTACTATATCCCTTGGACCTTCACATTGACTATGAAACACAGAAATTGCTTCGGAATTAAATACAAAAGGCACAAAGCCGACACAAGTACAAGAAGTCTGACTCTTCTTACTGTCTATGTTTTGAGTCTTTCCTGTGAGAACAGTTTTGGATTCCCTTGCTTCACTTCAGGTTTACTGTATCCCTTGGTCCTTCATATTCACATTGTTACAAAGAATTTCCATGGGTATTATATATAAAATTCACAATGCCGACTTAAGAAAAAGAAGACTGACTCTTCTTACTGTCAATGTTTAGAGCCTTTCCTGTGAGCCCATTTTTAGATTCCGAAGCTTCACTTCAGGTTTATTGTATCCCTTGGACCTTCATATTGAGTATGAAACACTGAAATTGCATCGGAATTAAATACAAAAGGCACAAATCCGACATAAGTACAAGAAGACTGACTCTTATTATTGTCCTTAATTTGAACCTTTTATGAGAGACCAGTTTTAGATTCTGATGCTTCACCTCAGGTTTACTGTATCCCTTGGACATACATATTGACGATGAAACACAGAAATTGCATCGTAAATAAATACAAAACGCACATCGCCGACTTAAGTTAAAGAGGAGTGACTCTTCTTCCTGTCTGTGATTTGAGCCGCTTCTGTGAGACCAGTTTTAGATCCCGACGCTTCACTTCAGGTTTATTATACCACTTGGACCTTCATATTGATGATGATATACAGAAATTGCATCCGAATTTAATACAAAAGACGCAATGCCGACTTAAGTTAAAGAAGACTGACTGTTGTTACTGTCTATGATTTGGGCTTTTCCTGTGAGACCAGTTTCAGATTCCGATGCCTCACATCAAGTTTACTGTATCCCTTGGACCTTAATATTGACGATGAAATACAGAAATTGCATCGGTAATAAATACAAAAGGCACAATGCCGACATAAGTACAAGAAGACTGACTCTTCTTACTGTCTATGATATGAGCCTTTCCTGTGAGTCCAGTATTAATTCCGATGCTTCACCTCGGGTTCACTGTATGCCTTGGACCTTCATATTGCCGGTGAAACACAGACAATTGCAACGGAATTAAATACAAAAGACACATTGCCGACTTAAGTTAAAGAAGACTAACTCCTCTTACCTTCTGTGATTTGCACCTTTCCTGTGAGACCAGTTTTAGATTCCGATGCAACACTTCAGGTTTACTGTATCCCTTGGGCCTTCATATTGACGATCATACACAGAAATTGCATCGGAAATAAATACAGTAAGCACAATGCCGACTTAAGTACAAGAAGACTGACTCTTCTTACTGTTTATGATTTGAGCCTTTCCTGTGAGGCCAGTTTTAGATTCCGATGCTTCACCTCAGTTTTACTGTATCCCTTGGACCTTCATATTGACGATGTAACACAGAAATTGCATCCGAATTTAATACAAAAGGCACAATGCCGACTTAAGTTAAAGAAGACTGACTGTTCTTACTGTCTATGATTTGAGCCTTTCCTGTGAGACCAGTTCTAGATTCCGGTGCTTCACATCAAGTTTACTGTATCCCTTCGACATTCATATTGACGATGAAACACAGAAATGGCATCGGAAATAAATACAAAAGGCACAATGCCGACTTAAGTACAAGAAGACTGACTCTCCTTACTGTCTATGATTAGAGCCTTTCCTGTGACTCCAGTATTAGTTTCCGATGCTTCACTTTAGGTTTACTGTATCCCTTGAACATTCATATTGACGATGAATCACAGAAATTGCATCGGTAATAAATACAAAATGCACAATGCCGACATAAGTACCAGAAGACTGACTCTTCTTACTGTCTATGATTTGAGCCTTTCCTGTGAGGCCAGTTTTAAATTCCGATGCTTCACCTCAGGTTTACTGTATCCCTTGGACCTTTATTTTGACGAAGAAAAACTGAAATTACACTGGAAATTAGTACAAGAGGCACAATGCTTACTTACATACAAGATGACTGACTCTTCTTACTGTCTATGATTTGAGCCTTTCCCGTGAGCCAGATTTAGATTCCGATGCTTCACATCAGGTTTAGTGTATCCCTTGGACCTTCATATTGACGATGATACACAGAAATTGCATCGTAAATAAATACAAAATGCACAATGCCGACTTAAGTACAAGAAGACTGACTCTTCTTACTGTCTATGATTTGAGCCTTTCCTGTGAGGCCAGTATTAGATTCTGATGCTTCACCTCCGAATTACTGTATCCCTTGGACCTTCATATTGACGATGAAACACAGAAATTGGATCGGAATTAAATACAAAAGGCACAATGTCGACTTAAGTTAAAGAAGACTGACTCTTCTTACTGTCTGTGATTTGAGCCTCTCCTGTGAGACGAGTTTTAGATTCCGATGCTTCACCTCAGGTTTACTGTATCTCTTGGACCTTGCATATTGACGATGAAACACAGAAATTGCATTGGAATTAAATAAAAAAGGCTCGATGCCGACTGAAGTTAAAGAAGACTGATTCATCTTACTGTCTGTGATTTGAGCCTATCCTGTGAGACCAGTTTTAGATTTTGATGCTTCACTTCGGTTTAGTGTATCCCTTGGA
Organism: Schistocerca piceifrons; assembly: GCF_021461385.2. Classification (NCBI taxonomy): domain Eukaryota; kingdom Metazoa; phylum Arthropoda; class Insecta; order Orthoptera; family Acrididae; genus Schistocerca; species Schistocerca piceifrons. The sequence goes on from NC_060142.1 coordinate 3,971,200, forward strand.
TCTTCATATTAACGACGAAAGACAGAAATTGCAAAAAAAGAAAATACAAAAGGTACAATGCCGAATTCAATACAAGAAGACTGACTCTTCTTACTGTCAATGATTTGAGCCTTTCCTGTGAGGCCAGTTTTAGATTCCGATGTTTCACTTCAGGTTTATTGTATCCCTTGGACCTTCATATTAACGACGAAACACAGAAATTGCATCGGAAAAAAATACAAAAGACACAATGCCGACTTAAGTACAAGAAGACTGACTCTTCTTACTGTCAATGTTTAGAGCCTTTCCTGTGAGCCCATTTTTAGATTCCGATCCTTCACTTCAGGTTTACTATATCCCTTGGACCTTCACATTGACTATGAAACACAGAAATTGCTTCGGAATTAAATACAAAAGGCACAAAGCCGACACAAGTACAAGAAGTCTGACTCTTCTTACTGTCTATGTTTTGAGTCTTTCCTGTGAGAACAGTTTTGGATTCCCTTGCTTCACTTCAGGTTTACTGTATCCCTTGGTCCTTCATATTCACATTGTTACAAAGAATTTCCATGGGTATTATATATAAAATTCACAATGCCGACTTAAGAAAAAGAAGACTGACTCTTCTTACTGTCAATGTTTAGAGCCTTTCCTGTGAGCCCATTTTTAGATTCCGAAGCTTCACTTCAGGTTTATTGTATCCCTTGGACCTTCATATTGAGTATGAAACACTGAAATTGCATCGGAATTAAATACAAAAGGCACAAATCCGACATAAGTACAAGAAGACTGACTCTTATTATTGTCCTTAATTTGAGCCTTTTATGAGAGACCAGTTTTAGATTCTGATGCTTCACCTCAGGTTTACTGTATCCCTTGGACATACATATTGACGATGAAACACAGAAATTGCATCGTAAATAAATACAAAACGCACATCGCCGACTTAAGTTAAAGAGGAGTGACTCTTCTTCCTGTCTGTGATTTGAGCCGCTTCTGTGAGACCAGTTTTAGATCCCGACGCTTCACTTCAGGTTTATTATACCACTTGGACCTTCATATTGATGATGATATACAGAAATTGCATCCGAATTTAATACAAAAGACGCAATGCCGACTTAAGTTAAAGAAGACTGACTGTTGTTACTGTCTATGATTTGGGCTTTTCCTGTGAGACCAGTTTCAGATTCCGATGCCTCACATCAAGTTTACTGTATCCCTTGGACCTTAATATTGACGATGAAATACAGAAATTGCATCGGTAATAAATACAAAAGGCACAATGCCGACATAAGTACAAGAAGACTGACTCTTCTTACTGTCTATGATATGAGCCTTTCCTGTGAGTCCAGTATTAATTCCGATGCTTCACCTCGGGTTCACTGTATGCCTTGGACCTTCATATTGCCGGTGAAACACAGACAATTGCAACGGAATTAAATACAAAAGACACATTGCCGACTTAAGTTAAAGAAGACTAACTCCTCTTACCTTCTGTGATTTGCAGCTTTCCTGTGAGACCAGTTTTAGATTCCGATGCAACACTTCAGGTATACTGTATCCCTTGGGCCTTCATATTGACGATCATACACAGAAATTGCATCGGAAATAAATACAGTAAGCACAATGCCGACTTAAGTACAAGAAGACTGACTCTTCTTACTGTTTATGATTTGAGCCTTTCCTGTGAGGCCAGTTTTAGATTCCGATGCTTCACCTCAGTTTTACTGTATCCCTTGGACCTTCATATTGACGATGTAACACAGAAATTGCATCCGAATTTAATACAAAAGGCACAATGCCGACTTAATTTAAAGAAGACTGACTGTTCTTACTGTCTATGATTTGAGCCTTTCCTGTGAGACCAGTTCTAGATTCCGGTGCTTCACATCAATTTTACTGTATCCCTTCGACATTCATATTGACGATGAAACACAGAAATGGCATCGGAAATAAATACAAAAGGCACAATGCCGACATAAGTACCAGAAGACTGACTCTTCTTACTGTCTATGATTTGAGCCTTTCCTGTGAGGCCAGTTTTAAATTCCGATGCTTCACCTCAGGTTTACTGTATCCCTTGGACCTTTATTTTGACGAAGAAAAACTGAAATTACACTGGAATTTAGTACAAGAGGCACAATGCTTACTTACATACAAGAAGACTGACTCTTCTTACTGTCTATGATTTGAGCCTTTCCCGTGAGCCAGATTTAGATTCCGATGCTTCACATCAGGTTTAGTGTATCCCTTGGACCTTCATATTGACGATGATACACAGAAATTGCATCGTAAATAAATACAAAAGGCACAATGCCGACTTAAGTACAAGAAGACTGACTCTTCTTACTGTCTATGATTTGAGCCTTTCCTGTGAGGCCAGTATTAGATTCTGATGCTTCACCTCAGAATTACTGTATCCCTTGGACCTTCATATTGACGATGAAACACAGAAATTGCATCGGAATCAAATACAAAAGGCACAATGTCGACTTAAGTTAAAGAAGACTGACTCTTCTTACTGTCTGTGATTTGAGCCTCTCCTGTGAGACGAGTTTTAGATTCCGATGCTTCACCTCAGGTTTACTGTATCTCTTGGACCTTGCATATTGACGATGAAACACAGAAATTGCATTGGAATTAAATACAAAAGGCTTGATGCCGACTGAAGTTAAAGAAGACTGATTCATCTTACTGTCTGTGATTTGAGCGTATCCTGTGAGACCAGTTTTAGATTTTGATGCTTCACTTCGGTTTACTGTATCCCTTGGATCTTCATATTAACGACGAAAGACAGAAATTGCATCGGAAAAAAATACAAAAGGCACAATGCCGAATTCAATACAAGAAGACTGACTCTTCTTACTGGCAATGATTTGAGCCTTTCCTGTGAGACCAGTTTTAGATTCCGATGTTTCACTTCAGGTTTATTGTATCCCTTGGACCTTCATATTAACGACGAAACACAGAAATTGCATCGGAAAAAAATACAAAAGACACAATGCCGACTTAAGTACAAGAAGACTGACTCTTCTTACTGTCAATGTTTAGAGCCTTTCCTGTGAGCCCATTTTTAGATTCCGATCCTTCACTTCAGGTTTACTATATCCCTTGGACCTTCACATTGACTATGAAACACAGAAATTGCTTCGGAATTAAATACAAAAGGCACAAAGCCGACACAAGTACAAGAAGTCTGACTCTTCTTACTGTCTATGTTTTGAGTCTTTCCTGTGAGAACAGTTTTGGATTCCCTTGCTTCACTTCAGGTTTACTGTATCCCTTGGTCCTTCATATTCACATTGTTACAAAGAATTTCCATGGGTATTATATATAAAATTCACAATGCCGACTTAAGAAAAAGAAGACTGACTCTTCTTACTGTCAATGTTTAGAGCCTTTCCTGTGAGCCCATTTTTAGATTCCGAAGCTTCACTTCACGTTTATTGTATCCCTTGGACCTTCATATTGAGTATGAAACACAGAAATTGCATCGGAATTAAATACAAAAGGCACAAATCCGACATAAGTACAAGAAGACTGACTCTTATTATTGTCCTTAATTTGAGCCTTTTATGAGAAACCAGTTTTAGATTCTGATGCTTCACCTCAGGTTTACTGTATCCCTTGGACATACATATTGACGACGAAACACAGAAATTGCATCGTAAATAAATACAAAACGCACATCGCCGACTTAAGTTAAAGAGGAGTGGCTCTTCTTCCTGTCTGTGATTTGAGCCGCTTCTGTGACACCAGTTTTAGATCCCGACGCTTCACTTCAGGTTTATTATACCACTTTGACCTTCATATTGATGATGATATACAGAAATTGCAACCGAATTTAATACAAAAGACGCAATGCCGACTTAAGTTAAAGAAGACTGACTGTTGTTACTGTCTATGATTTGGGCCTTTCCTGTGAGACCAGTTTCAGATTCCGATGCCTCACATCAAGTTTACTGTATCCCTTGGACCTTCATATTGACGATGAGACACAGAAATTGCATCCAAATTAAATACAAATGGCAAAATGCCGACTTAAGTTAAAGAGGACTGACTGTTCTTACTGTCTATGGTTTGAGCCTCTCCTGTGAGACCAGTTCTAGATTCCGGTGCTTCACATCAAGTTTACTGTATCCCTTCGACATTCATATTGACGATGAAACACAGAAATGGCATCGGAAATAAATACAAAAGGCACAATGCCGACTTAAGTACAAGAAGACTGACTCTCCTTACTGTCTATGATTTCAGCCTTTCCTGTGAGGCCAGTTTTAGATTCCGATGCTTCACCTCAGTTTTACTGTATCCCTTGGACCTTCATATTGACGATGTAAAACAGAAATTGCATCCGAATTTAATACAAAAGGCACAATGCCGACTTAAGTTAAAGAAGACTGACTGTTCTTACTGTCTATGATTTGAGCCTTTCCTGTGAGACCAGTTCTAGATTCCGGTGCTTCACATCAAGTTTACTGTATCCCTTCGACATTCATATTGACGATGAAACACAGAAATGGCATCGGAAATAAATACAAAAGGCACAATGCCGACTTAAGTACAAGAAGACTGACTCTCCTTACTGTCTATGATTAGAGCCTTTCCTGTGAGGCCAGTATTAGATTCCGATGCTACACTTTAGGTTTACTGTATCCCTTGAACATTCATATTGACGATGAATCACAGAAATTGCATCGGTAATAAATACAAAAGGCTCAATGCCGACTTAAGTTCAAGAAGACTGACTCTCCTTACTGTCTATGATTTGAGCCTTTGCTGTGAGGCCAGTATTAGATTCCGATGCTTCACCTCAGTTTTACTGTATCCCTTGGGCCTTCATATTGTCGATGAAACACAGAAATTGCATCGGAAATAAATACAATAGGCACAATGCCGACTTAGGTACAAAAAGACTGACTCTTCTTACTGTTTATGATTAGAGCCATTCCTGTGAGGCCAGTTTTAGAATCCGTTGCTTCGCCTGAGTTGTACTGAATCCTTGGACCTTCATATTGACGATGAGACACAGAAATTGCATCCAAATTAAATACAAATGGCAAAATGCCGACTTAAGTTAAAGGGGACTGACTGTTCTTACTGTCTATGGTTTGAGCCTCTCCTGTGAGACCAATTTTTGATTCCGATGCTTCACTTCAGGTTTACTGTATCCCTTGGACCTTCATATTGACGATGAAACACAGAAATGGCATCGTAAATAAATACAAAAGGCACAATGCCGGCTTAAGTACAAGAAGACTGACTTTTCTTACAGTCTATGATTTCAGCCTTTCCTGTGAGGCCAGTTTTAGATTCCGATGCTTCACCTCTGGTGTACTGTATCCCTTGGACCTTCATATTGACGATGAAACACAGAAATTGCATCGGCATTAAATACAAAAGGCTCAATGCCGTCTTAAGTTAAAGAAGACTGATTCTTCTTACTATCTGTGATTTTAGCCTTTCCTGTGACACCAGTTTTAGATTCCGATGCTATTATTCAGGTTTACTGTATCCCTTGGTCCTTCATATTCACATTGAAACACAGAAGTTGTATCGGAATTTTATACAAAATTCACAATGCCCACTTCAGTACAAGAAGACTGACTCTTCTTACTGTCTATAATTTGAGCCTTATATGTGAGACCAGTTTTAGATTCTGATGCTTCACCTTGGCTTTACTCTATCCCTTGGACATACTTATTGACGATGAAACACAGAAATTGCATCGGAAATAAATACAAAAGGCACATTGCCGACTTTAGTTAAAGAAGACTGACACTTCTTCCAGTCTGTGATTTGAGCCTCTTCTGTGAGACCAGTATTAGATTCCGATGCGTCACTTCAGGTTTATTATATCCCTTTGACCTTCATATTTACGATGAAACACAGAAGTTGCATCGGAAATAAATACAAAAGGCACAATGCCGACTTAAGTTAAAGAAGACTGACTGTTCTTACTGTCTATGATTTGAGCCTTTCATATGAGGCCAGTTTTAGATTCCGATGCTTCACATCAAGTTTAGTGTATCCCTTGGACCTTCATATTAACGATGAAACCCAGAAATGGCATCGGAAATAATAACAAAAGGCACAATGACGACTTAAGTACAAGGACACTGACTCTTCTTACTGTCTATGATTTGAGCCTTTTATGTCAGACCAGTTTTAGATTCCGATGATTCACCTCTGGTTTACTGTATCCCTTGGACCTTTATATTGACGATGAAACACAGAAATTGCATCGGAAATAAATACAAAAGGCACAATGCCGACTTAAGTACAAGAAGACTGACTGTTCTTACTGTTTATGATTTCAGTCTATCCTGTGAGGCCAGTTTTAGTTTCCGATGCATCACCTGAGTTTTACTGTATCCCTTGGACCTTCATATTGACGATGAAACACAGAAATTGCATGCGAATTTAATACAAAAGGCACAATGTCGACTTAAGTTAAAGAAGTCAGACTGTTCTTACTGTCTATGATTTGAGCCTTTCCTGTGAGACCAGTTTTCGATTCCGATGCCTCGAATCAAGTTTACTGTATCCCTTGGACCTTCATATTGACGATGAAACACAGAAATTGCATCGGAATTAAATACAAAAGGCACATTGCCGACTTAAGTACAAGAAGACTGACTCTTCTTTCTGTCTATGATTTGAGCATTTCCTGTGAGGCCAGTATTAGATTCCGATGCTTCACCTCAGGTTTACTGTATCCCTTGGACCTTCATATTGACGATGAAACACAGACAACTGCAACGGAAATAATTACAAATGGCACATTGACGACTTAAGTTAAAGAAGACAGACTCTTCTTCCTGTCTGTGATTTGAGCCTTTCCTGTGAAACCAGTTTTAGATTCCGATGCTTCACTTCAGGTTTACTGTATCGCTTGGTCTTTAATATTCACATTGAAACACAGAAGTTGCATCGGAATTATATACAAAATTCACAATGCCGACTTAAGTACAAGAAGACTGACTGTTCTTACTGGTCATGATTTTAGCCTGTCCTGTGAGGCCAGTTTTAGATTCCGATGCTTCACCTCAGTTTTACTGTATCCCTTGAACCTTCATATTGACGATGAAACACTGAAATTGCACTGGAAATTAGTACAAGAGCACAATGCCTACTTACATACAAGAAAACTGACTCTTCTTACTGTCTATGATTTGAGCCTTCCAGTGAGGCCAGTTTTAGATTCCGATGCTTCACATCAGGTTTAGTGTATCCCTTGGACCTTCATATTAACGATGAAACACAGAAATGGCATCGGAAATAATAACAAAAGGCACAATGACGACTTAGTACAAGGAGACTGACACTTCTTACTGTCTATGATTTTAGCCTTTTATGTCAGACCAGTTTTAGATTCCGAAGCTTCACCTCTGGTTTACTGTATCCCTTGGACCTTCATATTGACGATGAAACACAGAAATTGCATCGGAAATAAATACAAAAGGCACAATGCCGACTTAAGTACAAGAAGACTGACTCTTCTTTCTGTCTATGATTTGAAACTTTCCTGTGAGGCCAGTATTATATCCCGATGCATCACCTCAGGTTTACTGCATCCCTTGGACCTTCATATTGACGATGAAACACAGGCAATTGCAACGGAATTAAATACGAAAATCACATTGCCGACTTAAGTTAAAGAAAACTAACTCCTCTTACTGTCTGTGATTAGCGCCTTTCCTGTGAGACCAATTTTAGATTCCAATGCTTCACTTCAGGTTTACTGTATCCCTTGGGCCTTCATATTGACGATGAAACATAGAAATTGCATCGGAAATAAAGACAATAGGCACAATGCCGACTTAAGTACAAGAAGACTGACTGTTCTTACTGTTTATGATTTCAGCCTATCCTGTGAGGCCAGTTTTAGATTTCGATGCATCACCTCAGTTTTACTGTATCCCTTGGACCTTCATAATGACGATGAAACACAGAAATTGCATGCGAATTTAATATAAAAGGCACAATGCCGACTTAAGTTAAAGAAGACAGACTGTTCTTACTGTCTATGATTTATGCCTTTCCTGTGAGACCAGTTTTAGATTCCAATGCATCGAATCAAGTTTACTGTATCCCTTGGAGCTTCATATTGACTATGAAACACAGAAATGGCATCGGAAATAAATACAAAAGGCACAATGACAACTTAAGTACAAGGAGACTGACTCTTCTTACTGTCTAAGATTAGAGCCTTTCCTCTGAGGCCAGTTTTAGATTCCGATGCTTCACCTCAGGTTTAGTGTATCCCTTGGACCTTAATATTGACGACGAAACACAGAAATTGCATGGAAATAAATACAAAAGGCACAATGCCGACTTAAGTACAAGAAGACTGACTCTTCTTACTGTCTATGATTTGAGCATTTCCTGTGAGGCCAGTATTAGATTCCGATGCTTCACCTCAGGTTTACTGTATCCCTTGGACCTTCATATTGACGATGAAACACAGACAACTGCAACAGAAATAAATACAAATGGCACATTGCCGACTTAAGTTAAAGAAGACTAGCTCCTCTTACTGTCTCTGATTTGCGCCTTTCCTGTGAGACCAGGTTTAGATTCCGATGCTTCACTGCAGGTTTACCGTATCCCTTCTTCCTTCATATTCACATTGAAACACAGAAGTTGCATCGGAATTATATACAAAATTCACAATGCCGACTTAAGTAAAACAAGACTGACTCTTCTTACTGTCAATGTTTAGAGCCTTTCCTGTGAGACCATTTTTAGATTCCGATGCTTCACTTCAGGTTTACTGTATCCCTTGGACCTTCATATTGACTATGAAACACAGAAATTGCATCGGAATTAAATACAAAAGGCACAAAGCCGACATAAGTACAAGAAGACTGACTCTTCTTACTGTCTATAATTTGTGCCTTTTATGTGAGACCAGTTTTAGATTCTGATGCTTGACCTCAGGTTTACTGTATCCCTTGGACCTACATATTGACGATGAAACACAGAAATTGCATCGGAAATAAATAAAAAAGGCACATTGCCGACTTAAGTTAAAGAAGACATACTCTTCTTCCTGTCTGTGATTTGAGCCTTTCTTGTGACACCAGTTTTAGATTCCGATGCTTAACTTCAGATTTACTGTATCGCTTGGTCTTTCATATTCACATTGAAACACAGAAGTTGCATCGGAATTATATACAAAATTCACAATGCCGACTTAAGTACAAGAAGACTGACTCATCTTACTGTTTATGATTTTAGCCTATCCTGTGAGGCCAGCTTTAGATTCCGATGCTTCACATCAGGTTTAGTGTATCCCTTCGACCTTCATATTGACGATGAAACACAGAAATAGCATCGGAAATAAATCCAAAAGGCACAATGACGATTTAAGTACAAGAAGACTGACTCTTCTTACTGTCTACGATTTGAGCATTTCCTGTGAGGCCAGTATTAGATTCCGATGCTTCATCTTACGTTTACTGTATCCCTTGGACCTTCATATTGACGATGAAACACAGACAACTGCAACGGAATTAAATACAAGTGGCACATTGCCGACTTAAGTTAATGAAGACTAGCTCCTCTTACTGTCTCTGATTTGCGCCTTTCTTGTGAGACCAGGTTTAGATTCCGATGCTTCACTGCAGGTTTTCTGTATCCCTTGGTCCTTCATATTCACATTGAAACACAGAAGTTGCATAGGAAATATATACAAAATTCACAATGCCGACTTAAGTACAAGAAGACTGACTCTTCTTACTGTCAATGTTTAGAGCCCTTCCTGTGAGACCATTTTTAGATTCCGATGCTTCACTTCAGGTTTACTGTATCCCTTGGACCTTCATATTGACTATGAAACACAGAAATTGCATCGGAATTAAATACAAAAAGCACAAAGCCGACATAAGTACAAGAAGACTGACTCTTCTTACTGTCTATAATTTGTGCCTTTTATGTGAGACCAGTTTTAGATTCTGATGCTTGACCTCAGTTTTATTGTATCCCTTGGACCTACATATTGACGTTGAAACACAGAAATTGCATCGGAAATAAATACAAAAGGCACATTGCCGACTTAAGTTAAAGAAGACTGACTCTTCTTCCTGTCTGTGATTTGAGCCTCTTCTGTGAGGCCAGTTTTAGAATCCGATCCTTCACTTCACGTTTGTTATATCCCTTTGACCTTAATATTGACGATGAAACACAGAAATTGCATCCGAATTTAATACCAAGGCACAATGCCGACTTACGTTAAAGAAGACTGACTGTTCTTACTGTCTATAATTTGAGCCTTTCCTGTGAGACCAGTTTTAGATTCCGACGCTTCACATCACGTTTACTGTATCGCTTGGACCTTCATATTCGTGATGAAACACAGAAATGGCATCTGAATTAATTACAAAAGACACAAAGACGACTTAAGTACAAGAAGACTGACTCTTCTTACTGTCTATGATTTGAGCCTTTCCTGTGAGGCCAGTTTTAGATTCCGAAGCTTCACCTCAGGTTTACTGTATCCCTTGGACCTTTATATTGACGATGAAACACTGAAATTGCACTGGAAATAAATACAAGAGGCAAAATGCCTACTTACATACAAGATGACTGACTCTTCTTACTGTCTTTGATTTGAGCCTTTGCCGTGAGGCCAGTTTTAGATTCCGATGCTTCACATCAGGTTTATAGTATCCCTTGGACCTTCATATTGACAATGAAACACAAAAATTGCATCGGAAATAAATACAAAAGGCACAATGCTGACTTAAGTACAAGAAGACTGACTCATCTTACTGTCTATGATTTGAGCCTTTCCTGTGAGGCCAGTATTAGATTCCGATGCTTCACCTCAGGTTTACTGTACACCTTGGACGTTCATATTGACGATCAAACACAGACAATTGCAACGGAATTAAATACAAAAGGCACAAAGAAGACTTAAGTTAAAGAAGACTAACTCCTCTTACTGTCTATGATTTGCGCCTTTCCTGTGAGACCAGTTTTAGATTCCGATGCTTCACCGAAGGTTTACTGTATCCCTTGGACTTTCATATTGACGATGAAACACCGAAATTGCATCGTAAATAATTACAAATACACAATGCCGGCTTAAGTACTAGAAGACTGACTTTTCTTACTGTCTATGATTTCAGCCTTGTCTGTGAGGCCAGTTATAGATTACGATGCTTCACCTCAGGTGTACTGTATCCCTTGGACCTTCATATTGACGATGAGACACAGAAATTGCATCGGATTTAATTTAAAAGGCTCAATGCCGACTTAAGTTAAAGAAGACTGATTCTTCTTACTGTCTGTGATTTGAGTCTTTCCTGTGAGACCAGTTTTAGATTCCGATGCTTCACTTCAGGTTTACTGTATCCCTTGGTCCTTCATATTCACATTGAAACCCAGAACTTGCTTCGGAATTATATACAAAATTCACAATGCTGACTTAAGTACAAGAAGACTGACTCTTCTTACTGTCAATGTTTAGAGCCTTTCCTGTGAGACCATTTTTAGATTCCGATGCTCCACTTCAGGTTTACTGTATCCCTTGGAACTTCATATTGACTATGAAACACAGAAATTGCATCGGAATTAAATACAATAGGCAGAATGCCGAGTTAAGTACAAGAAGACTGACTCTTCTTACTGTTTTTGATTTTAGCCTATCCTGTGTGGCCAGTTTTAGATTCCGATGCTTCACTTCAGGTTTACTGTATCGCTTGGTCTTTCATATTCTCATTGAAACACAGAAGTTGCATCGGAATCATATACAAAATTCACAATGCCGACTTAAGTACAAGAAGACTGACTCTTCTTACTGTCAATGTTTAGAGCCTTTCCTGTGAGACCATTTTTAGATTCCGATGCTTCACTTCAGGATTACTGTTTCCCTTGGACCTTCATATTGACTATGAAACACAGAAATTGCTTCGGAATTAAATACAAAAGGCACAAAGCCGACATAAGTACAAGACGACTGACTCTTCTTACTTTCTATAATTTGAGCCTTTTATGTGAGAACAGTTTTAAGTTCTGATGCTTCACCTCAGGTTTATTGTATCCCTTGGACCTTCATATTGATGATGAAACACAGAAATTGCATTGGAATTAAATTCAAAAGGCACATTGCCGACTTAAGTTAAAGAGGTCTGACTCTTCTCTCTCTCTGTGATTTGAGCCTCTTCTGTGAGACCAGTTTTAGATTCCGATGCTTCACTTCAGGTTTGTTATTTCCCTTTGACCAACATATTGTCGATGAAACACAGAAATTGCATCCGAATTTAATACAAAAGGCACAATGCCGACTTAAGTTAAAGAAAACTGACTGTTCTTACTGTCTATGGTTTCAGCCTTTCCTGTGAGACCAGTTTTAGATTCCGATGCGTCACATCAAGTTTGCTGTATCGCTTGGACCTTCATATTAGTGATGAAACACAGAAATGGCATATGAAATGATTACAAAAGACACAAAGACGACTTAAGTACAAGGAGACTGACTCGTCTTGCAGTGTATGATTTGAGCCTTTCCTGTGAGGCCAGTTTTAGATTCCGATGCGTCACCTCAGGTTTACTGTTTCCATTGGACCTTTATATTGACGATGAAACACTGAAATTGCACTGGAAATAAATACAAGCGGCACATTGCGTACTTACATACAAGAGGACTGACTCTTCTAACTGTCAATGATTTGAGCCTTTGCCGTAAGGCCAGTTTAAGACTCCGATGCTTCACATCAGGTTTAGTGTATCCCTTGGACCTTCATATTGACGATGAAACACAGAAATTGCATCGGAAATAAATACAAAAGTCACAATGCCGACTTAAGTACAAGAAGACTGACTCTTCTTACTGTCTATGATTTGAGCCTTTCCTGTGAGACCAGTATTAGATTCCGATGCTTAACTTCAGGTTTACTGTATCCCTTGGACGTCATATTGACGATGAAACACAGACAATTCCAACGGAATTAAATAAAAAGGCACATTGCCGACATAATTTAAAGAAGACTAACTCCTCTTACTGTCTGTGACTTGCGCCTCTCCTGTGAGACCAGTTTTGGATTCCGATGCTTCACTTCAGGTTTACTGTATCGCTTGGGCCTTCATATTGACGATGAATCACAGAAATTGCATCGGAAATAAATAGAATAGGCACAATGCCGACTTAAGTACAAGAAGACTGACCCTTCTTACTGTTTATGATTTGAGCCTTTCCTGTGAGGCCAGTTTTAGATTCCGATACTTCACCTCAGTTTTACTGTATCCCTTGGACGTTCATATTGACGATGAAACACATAAATTGCATCCGAATTTAATACAAAATGCACAATGCCGAATTAAGTTAAAGAAGACTGACTGTTCTTATGTCTATGATTTGTGCCTTTCCTGAGAGACCAGTTTTAGATTCCGATGCTTCAGATCAAGTTTAATGTGTCCTTTGGACCTTCATATTGACGATGAAACACAATAATGGCATCGGAAATAAATACAAAATGCACAATGACGACTTATGTACAAGGAGACTGACTCTTCTTACTGTCTATGATTTGAGCCTTTCCTGTGAGGCCAGTTTTAGATTCCGATGCTTCTAGTCTGGTTTACTGTATCCCTTGGACCTTTATATTGACGATGAAACACTGAAATTGCACTGGAAATTAATACAAGGGCACAATGCCTACTTACATACAAGAAGACTGACTCTTCTTACTGTGTATGATTTGAGCCTTTCCAGTGAGGCCAGTTTTAGATTCCGATGCTTCGCATCAGGTTTAGTGTATGCGTTGGACCTTTATATTGACTATGAAACACAGAAATTGCATCGGAAATAAATACAAAAGGCACAATGCCCACCTAAGTACAAAAAGACTGACTCTTCTGACTGTCTATGATTTGAGCCTTTCCTTTGAGGCCAGTATTAGATTCCAATGCTTCACCTCAGGTTTACTGTATCCCTTGGACCTTCATATTGACGATGAAAATCAGACAATTGCAACGGAATTAAATACAAAAGGCACATTGCCGACTTAAGTTATAGAAGACTAACTCCTCTTACAGTCTGTGATTTGCGCCTTCCCTGTGAGACCAGTTTTAGATTCCGATGCTTCACTTCAGGTTTACTGTATGCCTCGGGCCTTCATATTGACGATGAAATTCAGAAATTGCATCGGAAATAAATACAATAGGCACAATGCCGACTTAAGTACAAGAAGACTGACTCTTCTTACTGTTTATGATTTGAGCCTTTCCTGTGAGGCCAGTTTTAGATTCCGATGCTTCACCTCAGTTTTACTGTATCCCTTGGACATTCATATTGACGATGAAACACTGAAGTTGCATCGGAATTAAATACAAAAGGCACTATGCCGACTTAAGTTAAAGGAGACTGGCTCTTCTTACTGTCTGTGATCTGTGGATTCCCTGTGATACCAGTTTTAGATTCCGATGCTTCACTTAAGGTGTACTGTATCACTTGGACCTTCATATTGACGATGAAACACAGAAATTGCATTCAAATTAGATACAAATGACAAAATGCCGACAAAAGTTAAAGAAGACTGACTGTTCTTACTGTCTATGATTTGAGCCTTTCCTGTGAGACCAGTTTTAGATTCCGATGCTTCACCTCAGGTTTACTGTATCCCTTGGACCTTCATATTGCCGATGAAACACAGAAATTGCATCGTAACAAAATACAAAAGGCACAATGCCGGCTTAAGTACAAGAAGACTGACTTTTCTTACTGTCTATGATATCAGCCTTTCCTGTAAGGCCAGTTTAAACTCCGATGCTTCACCTAAGGTGTACTGTATCCCTTGGACAATCATATTGACAATGAAACACAGAATTTGCATCGGAATTAAATTCAAAGGGCTCAATGCCGTCTTAACTTAAAGAAGACTGATTCTTCTTACTGTCTGTGATATGAGTCTTTCCTGTGAGACCAGTTTTAGATTCCGATGCTTCACTTCAGGTTTACTGTATCCCTTGGACTTTCATATTGACATTGAAACACAGTAATTGCATCGCCATTAAATACAAAAGGCACAAAGGCGACATAAGTACAAGAAGACTGACTCTTCTTACTGTCTATAATTTGAGCTTTTTATGTGAGACCAGTTTTAGATTCTGATGCTTCACCTCAGGTTTACTGTATCCCGTGGACCTACATACTGACGATGAAACACAGAAATTGCATCGGAAACAAATACAAAAGGCACTTTGCCGACTTATGTTAAAGAAGACTGACTCTTCTTCCTGTCCTTGATTTGAGCCTCTTCTGTGGGACCAGTTTTAGATTCCGATGCTTCACTTTAGGTTTATTATATCCCTTTGTCCTTCATATTGACGATGAAACACAGAAATTGCATCCGAATTTAATACAAAACGCACAATACCGACTTACGTTAAAGAGGACTGACTGTTCTTACTGTATATGATTTAAGCCTTTCCTGTGAGACCAGTTTTAGATTCCGATGCTTCATCTCAGGTTTACTGTATCCCTTGGACCTTCATATTGACGATGAAACACTGAAATTGCACTGGAAATAAATACAAGACGCACAATGCGTACTTACATTCGAGAAGACTGACTCTTCTTACTGTCAATGATTTGAGCCTTTGCCGTGAGGCCAGTTTTAGATTCCGATGCTTCACATCAGATTTAGTGTATCCCTTGGACCATCATATTGTCGATGAAACACAGAAATTGCATCGGAAATAAATACAAAAGGCACAATGGCGACTTAAGTACAAGAAGACTAACTCTTCTTACTGTCTATGATTTGAGCCTTTCCTGTGAGGCCAGTTTTAGATTCCGATGCTTAACCTCAGGTTTACTGTACCCCTTGGACGTTCATATTGACGATGAAACAAAGACAATTGCAACGGAATTAAATACAAAAGGAACATTGCCGACATATGTTAAAGAAGACTAACTCCTCTTACTGTCTGTAGTTCGCGCCTTTCCTGTGAGACCAGTTTTAGATTCCGATGGTTCACTTCAGGTTTACTGTATCCCTTGGGCCTTCATATTGACGATGAAACACAGAAATTGCATCGGAAATGAATACAATAGGCACAATGCCGACTTAAGTACAAGAGGACTGACTCTTCTTACAGTTTATGATTTGAGCCTTTCCTGTGAGGCCAGTTTTAGATTCCGATGCTTCACCTCAGTTTTACTGTATCCCTTGGACCTTCATATTGACGATGAAACACAGAAATGGGATCGGAAATAAATACAAAAGGCACAATGACGACTTCAGTACAAGGAGACTGACTCTTCTTACCGTCTATGATTTGAGCCTTTCCTGTGAGGCCAGTTTTAGATTCCGATGATTCACCTCAGGTTTACTGTATCCCTTGGACCTTTAAATTGATGACGAAACACTGAAATTGCACTGGAAATTAATACAAGAGGCACAATGCCTACTTAAATACAAGAAGACTAACTCTTCTTACTGTCTATGATTTGAGCCTTTCCCGTGAGGCCAGTTTTAGATTCCGATGCTTCACATCTGGGTTAGTGTATCCCTTGGACCTTCATATTGACGATGAAACACAGAAATTGTATCGGAAATAAATCCAAAAGGCACAATGCCGACTTAAGTACAGGAAGACTGACTCTTCTTACTGTCTATGATTAGAGCCTTTCTTGTGAGGCCAGTAATAGATTCCAATGCTTCACCTCAGGTTTACTGTATTCCTTGGACCTTTATATTGACGATGAAACACAGACAATTGCAACAGTATTAAATACAAAAGGCACATTGTCGACTTAAGTTATAGAAGACTAACTCCTCTTACTGTCTGTGATTTACGCCTTCCATGTGAGACCAATTTTAGATTCCGATGCTTCACTTCAGGTTTACTTTATCCCTTGGGCCGTCATATTGACGATGAAACACAGAAATTGCATCAGAATTAATTACAATAGGCACAATGCCGAATTAAGATAAAGGAGACTGACTCTTCTTATTGTCTGTGATCTGAGGATTCCCTGTGAGACCAGTTTTAGATTCCGATGCTTCACTTAAGGTGTACTATATCCCTTGGACCTTCATATTGACGATGAAACACAGAAATTGCATCCAAATTAAATACAAATGGCAAAATGCCGACTTAAGTTAAAGAAGACAGTCTGTTCTTACTGTCTATAATTTAAGCCTTGCCTGTGAGACCAGTTTTAGATTCCGATGCTTCACCTCAGGTTTACTGTATCCCTTGGACCTTCATATTGACGATGAAACACAGAAATTCCATCGTAACTAAATACAAAGGGCACAATGCCGGCTTAAGTACAAGAAGACTGACTTTTCTTAGTGTCTATGATTTCAACCTTTCCTGTGAGGCCAGTTTTAGATTCCGATGCTTCGCCAAAGGTGTACTGAACCCCTTGGACCATCATATTGACAATGAAACACAGAAATTGCATCAGAGTTAAATACAAATGGCTCAATGCCGACTTAAGTTAAAGAAGACTGATTCTTCTTACTGACTGTGATTTGAGTCTTTCCTGTGGGACCAGTTTTAGATTCCGATGCCTCACTTCAGGTTTACTGTATCCCTTGGTCTTTCATATTCACATTGAAACGCAGAAATGGCATCGGAATTATATACAAAATTCACAATTCCGACTTCAGTACAACTAGACTGACTCTTCTTACTGTCAATGTTTAAAGCCTTTCCTGTGAGACCATTTTTTAATTCCGTTGCTTCACTTCAGGTTTACTGTATCCCTTGGACCTTCATATTGACATTGAACAATGAAATTGCGTCGGAATTAAATACAAAAGGCACAAAGCCGACATAAGTACAAGAAGACTGACTCCTCTTACAGTCTATAATTTGATGTGAGACCAGTTATAGATTCTGATGCTTCACCTCAGGTTTACTGTATCCCTTGGACCTACATATTGACCATGAATTATAGAAATTGCATCGGAAATAATTAAAAAAGGCACATTGGCGACTTAAGTTAAAGAAGACTGACTCTTCTTCCAGTCTGTGATTTGAGCCTCTTCTGTGAGAGCAGTTCTAGATTCCTATGCTTCACTTTAGGTTTATTATATCCTTTTGACCTTCATATTGACGATGAAACACAGAAATTGCATCCGAATTTAATACAAAAGGCGCAATGCCGAATTAAGTTAAAGAAGACTGACTGTTCTTACTGTCTATGATTTGAGCCTTTCCTGTGAGACCAGTTTTAGATTCCGATGATTCACATCAAGTTTACTGTATCCCTTGGACCTTCATATTGACGATGAAACACAGAAATGGCATCGGAAATAAATACAAAAGGCACAATGACGACTTCAGTACAAGGAGACTGACTCTTCTTACCATCTATGATTTGAGCCTTCCCTGTGAGGCCAGTTTTATATTCCGATGATTCACCTCAGGTTTACTGTATCCCTTGGACCTTTAAATTGATGATGAAACACTGAAATTGCACTGGAAATTAATACAAGAGGCACAATGCCTACTTACATACAAGAAGACTAACTCTTCTTACTGTCTATGATTTGAGCCCTTCCTGTGAGGCCAGTTCTAGATTCCGATGCTTCACATCTGGTTTAGTGTATCCCTTGGACCTTCATGTTGACGATGAAACACAGAAATTGCATCGGAAATAAATCCAAAAGGCACAATGCCGACTTAAGTACAGGAAGACTGACTCTTCTTACTGTCTATGATTAGAGCCTTTCTTGTGAGGCCAGTATTAGATTCCAATGCTTCACCTCAGGTTTACTGTATCCCTTGGACCTTTATATTGACGATGAAACACAGACAATTGCAACAGAATTAAATACAAAAGGCACATTGCCGACTTAAGTTATAGAAGTCTAACTCCTCTTACTGTCTGTGATTTGCGCCTTCCATGTGAGACCAGTTTTAGATTCCGATGCTTCACTTCAGGTTTACTTTATCCCTTGGGCCGTCATATTGACGATGAAACACAGAAATTGCATCAGAATTAATTACAATAGGCACAATGTCGAATTAAGTTAAAGGAGACTGACTCTTCTTACTCTCTGTGATCTGAGGATTCCCTGTGAGACCAGTTTTAGATTCCGATGCTTCACTTAAGGTGTACTGTATCATTTGGACCTTCATATTGACGATGAAACACAGAAATTGCATCCAAATTAAATAGAAATGGCAAAATGCCGACTTAAGTTAAAGAAGACAGACTGTTCTTACTGTCTATAATTTAAGCGTTGCCTGTGACACCAGTTTTAGATTCCGATGCTTCACCTCAGGTTTTCTGTATCCCTTGGACCTTCATATTGACGATGAAACACAGAAATTCCATCGTAACTAAATACAAAGGGAACAATGCCGGCTTAAGTACAAGAAGACTGACTTTTCTTAGTGTCTATGATTTCAACCCTTCCTGTGAGGCCAGTTTTAGATTCCGATGCTTCACCTAAGGTGTACTGAACCCCTTGGACCATCATGTTGACGATGAAACACAGAAATTGCATCGGAGTTAAATACAAAAGGCTCAATGCCGACTTAAGTTAAAGAAGACTGACTCTTCTTACAGTGTATTATTTGAGCCTTCTCTGTGAGACCAGTTTTAGATTCTGAAGCTTCACCTCAGGTTTACTGTATCCCTTGGACCTTCATATTGACGATGAAACACAGAGATTCCATCAGAAATAAATACAAAAGGCACAATGCCGACTTAAGTTAAAGAAGACTGACCCTCCTTCCTGTCTGTGATTTGAGCCTTTCCTGTGAGACCAGTTTTAGATTCCAATGCTTCACTTCAGGTTTACTGTATCCCTTGGGCCTTCATATTGACGATGAATCACAGAAATTGCATCGGAAACTAATACAATAGCTCAATGTCGACATCAGTACAAGAAGACTGACTCTTCTTTCGCTTTATGATTTGAGCCTTTCCTGTGAGACCGATTTAAGATTCCGATGCTTCACTTCAGGTTTACTGGATCCCTTGGACCTTCATATTGACTATGAAACACAGAAATTGCATCGGAATTAAATAAAAAAAGGCACAATGCCGACTGAAGTACAAGAAGACTGACTCTTCTTACAGTCTATTATTTGAGCCTTTCCTGTGAGACCAGTTTTAGATTCTGATGCTTCACCTCAGGTTTGCTGTATCCCTTGGACCTTCATATTGACGATGAAACACAGGGATTCCATCGGAAATAAATAAAAAAGGCACAATGCGGACTTCAGTACAAGAAGACTGACTCTTCTTCCTGTTTATGATTTGAGCCTTTCCTGTGAGGCCAGTTTTAGATTCCGATGCTTCATCTCAGGTTTACTGTATCCCTTGGACCTTGATATTGACGATGAAACACAGAAATTGCATAGGAAATAAATATAAAAGGCAGAATGCCGACGTAAGTTAAAAAAGACTGACTCTTCTTACTGTCTGTGATTTGAGGATTCCCTGTGAGACCAGTTTTAGATTCCGATGCTTCACTTCAGGTTTACTGTATCCCTTGGGCCATCATATTGACGACGATACACAGAAATTGCATCTGAAATAAATACAAAAGCACAATGCCGACTGAAGTACAAGAAGACTGGCTCTTCTTACTGTCTATGATTTGAGACTTTCCTGTGAGACAAGTTTTAGATTCCGATACTTCACTTCAGGATTACTGTATCACTTGGACCTTCTTATTGACGATGAAACACAGATATTGTAACGGAATTGAATACAAAAGGCACAATGCAGACTTAAGTACAAGAGGACTGACTCATCTTATATTCTATGTTTTGAGCCTTTCCTGTGAGACCAGTCTTAGATTCCGATGCTTCACTTCTGGTTTACTATGTCCCTAGGACCTTCTTGTTGACGCTAAAACACAGAAATTGCATCGGAATTAAATACAAAAGGCACAATGCCGACTTAAGTACGAGAGGACTGACTCTTCTTACGTTCTATGATTTGAGCCATTCCTGTTAGACCAGTTTTTGATACTGTTGCATCACTTCTGGTTGACTGTGTCCCTTGGACCATCTTATTGACGATGAAACACAGAAAATGCATCGGAAATTAATACAAAAGACACAATGACGACTTAAGTACAAGAAGACTGACTCTTCTTACCGTATATGATTTGAGCCTTTCATGTGAGACCAGTTTCAGATTCCGATGCTACACTTAAGGTTAACTGTATACCTTGGACCTTTATATTGACGATGAAACAAAGAAATTGCATCGGAATAAAATACAAAGGGCACAATGGCGACTTAAGTACAAAAGGGATGACTCTTCTTACATTCTATGTTTTGAGCCATTCCTGCAAGACCAGTTTTAGATTCCGATGCTTCACTTCAGGTTTACTGTATCCCTTGGACCTTCTTATTGACGATGAAATACCGAAATTGCATCGTATTTAAGTACAAAGTGCACGAAGCCGATTTAAGAACAAGAGGACAGTCTCTTCTTACTGGCTATGTTTTGAACCTTTCCTGTGAGACCAGTTGTAGATTCCGATGCTTCACTTAAGGTTAACTGTCTACCTTGGACCTTTATATTGACGATGAAACAAAGAAATTGCATCGGAATAAAATACAAAGGGCACAATGGCGACTTAAGTACAAAAGGGATGACTCTTCTTACATTCTATGTTTGTAGCCAATCCTGTGAGACCAGTTTTAGATTCCGATGCTTCACTTCAGGTTTACTGTATCCCTTGAACCTTCTTATTGACGATGAGACACAGAAATTGCATCGGAATTATATACAAATGTCCCAATGTTGACTAAAGTACACGAACACTGGCTCTTCTTACATTATTTGATTTGAGCCTTTCTTGTGAGACCAGTGTAGGATTCCGATGCATCACTTCAGGTTTACTGTATCCCTTGGACGTTCATATTGACCATGAAACACAGAAATTGCATCGGAATTAAATACAAAATGCACAATACCGACTTAAGTACAAGAAGTCAGACTCTTCTTACTGTCAATGATTTGAGCCTTTCCTGTGAGACCGATTTAAGATTCCGATGCTTCACTTCAGGTTTACTGGATCCCTTGGACCTTCATATTGACTATGAAACCCTGAAATTGCATAGGAATTAAATAAAAAAAGGCACAATGCCGACTTAAGTACAAGAAGACTGACTCTTCTTACAGTCTATTGTTTGAGCCTTTCCTGTGAGACCAGTTTTAGATTCTGATGCTTCACCTCAGGTTTGCTGTATCCCTTGGACCTTCATATTAACGATGAAACACAGAAATTGCATCGGAAATAAATACAAAAGGCACAGTGCCGACGTAAGTTAAAGATGACTGACTCTTCTTACTGTCTGTGATTTGAGTATTCCCTGTGAGATCAGTTTTAGATTCCGATGCTTCACTTCTGGTTTACTGTATCCCTTGGGCCTTCATATTGACGACGAAACACAGAAATTGCATCTGAAATAAATACAAAAGGCACAATGC
The DNA here is from genome assembly GCF_021461385.2 of Schistocerca piceifrons. NCBI lineage: Eukaryota > Metazoa > Arthropoda > Insecta > Orthoptera > Acrididae > Schistocerca > Schistocerca piceifrons. The sequence continues at coordinate 3,993,608 of NC_060142.1, forward strand.
CGACTGAAGTACAAGAAGACTGGCTCTTCTTACTGTCTATGATTTGAGCCTTTCCTGTGAGACAAGTTTTAGATTCCGATACTTCACTTCAGGATTACTGTATCACTTGGACCTTCTTATTGACGATGAAACACAGATATTGTAACGGAATTGAATACAAAAGGCACAATGCCGACTTAAGTACAAGAAGTCTGACTCTTCTTACTGTCTATGATTTGAGCCTTTTCTGTGAGACAAGTTTTAGATTCCGATACTTCACTTCAGGATTACTGTATCACTTGGACCTTCTTATTGACGATGAAACACAGATATTGTAACGGAATTGAATACAAAAGGCACAATGCCGACTTAAGTACAAGAGGGAGTGGCTCATCTTGTATTCTATGTTTTGAGCCTTTCCTGTGAGACCAGTCTTAGATTCCGATGCTTCACTTCTGGTTTACTATGTCCCTAGGACCTTCTTGTTGACGCTAAAACACAGAAATTGCATCGGAATTAAATACAAAAGGCACAATGCCGACTTAAGTACAAGAGGACTGACTCTTCTTACGTTCCATGATTTGAGCCATTCCTGTTAGACCAGTTTTTGATTCCGTTGCTTCACTTCTGGTTTACTGTGTCCCTTGGACCATCTTATTGACGATGAAACACAGAAAATACATCGGAAATTAATACAAAAGGCACAATGACGACTTAAGTACAAGAAGACTGACTCTTCTTACCGTATATGATTTGAGCGTTTCATGTGAGACCAGTTTTAGATTCCGATGCTACACTTAAGGTTTACTGTATCCCTTGGACCTTCTTATTGACGATGAAACACCGAAATTGCATCGTATTTAAATACAAAGTGCATTAAGCCGATTTAAGAACAAGAGGACTGTCTCTTCTTACTGGCTATGTTTTGAACCTTTCCTGTGAGACCAGTTGTAGATTCCAATGCTTCACTTCAGGTTAACCGTATACCTTGGACCTTTATATTGACGATGAAACAAAGAAATTGCATCGGAATAAAATACAAAAAGCACAATGCCGACTTAAGTACAAGAAGACTGGCTCTTCTTACTGTCTATGATCTGAACCTTTGCTGTGAGACCAGTTTTAGAATCCGATGCTTCACTTCAGGTTTACTGTATCACTTGGACCTTCTTATTGACGATGAAACACAGAAATTGCATCGGAATTAAATACAAAAGGCACAAAACCGACTTAAATACAAGAATACTGACTCTTCTTACATTCTATGATCTAAGCCTTTCCTGTGAGACCAGTTTTGGATTCCGATGTTTTACTTCAGGTTTACTGTATCCCTTGGACCATCTTATTGGCGATGAAACACGGAAATTGCATAGGAAAAAAATACAAAATGCACAATGTCGACTTAAGTACAAGAAGACTGGCTCTTCTTACTGTTTATGTTTTCAGCCTTTCCTATGACACCAGTTTTAGATTCCGATGCTTCACTTCAGGTTTACTGTATTCCTTGGACTTTCATATTGACTGTGAAACACAGAGATTGCATCGGAATTAAATACAAAATGCACAATGGCGATGTAAGTACAAGAAGACTGAGTCTTCTTCCTGTATATGTTTGGAGCCTTTCCTGTGAGACCAGTTTTTGATTCCGATGCATCACTACAGGTTTACTGTATCCCTTGGACCTTCATATTGACGATGAAACACACAAATTGCATCGGAATTAAGGGGCTCCGGAACGCCCTATACTTGCAATGTTTAAATAACGGTTATAAATTACATCTTTCCTCACAAAGTATTTGAATTATTAAGTTGAACTTTTTACAGATTATTTATTGGAATATGGGCTACAACTTAACGCAGGGATTTTTCAAAATTTACTTCAATTATTAAAGATGATTTTTTTTTCAATTGTATTGAAAATTCACAACATTTTTTTGCAATTTTTTATTTATATATTCAAAAATATACAGTTTTTTTGGAAAAAGGCTGTGTTAAATTATGCAGAAGGTAATGTGTAACATTTACTGAAAGTTTGAAACAAATATGTTTGGAAGATCCTTAGAAAACATGTAATTAGTATGAGTAAATAAAAGTTTTGGGAATCGAGCGACAAAGATTGGATTAAGTTTTTAGTGCATTCCAGGTCCATAGGGTGGATTATTTTCGTCCTCTGCAAATTCCTCCTCCAACTTCCTCTTGTTCTTCCTCCTGCTTACTCTTGCTTGTATTTCTAGACTCTTTACAGCCCTGTCTTCAGCCGGAAGGCGTTCCTTGTCGAAAGCAAGCCTCGCTCGTTGTTGTGTTCGTAGATTTTGCTACCATTTTCTACAGTTGCAGTTACTGCAACACTGTTCCAAAAGGTGGTCATGTATGAACACTTATCACATTTCAGTTGTATTTCACTAGCAAGTCCTACGTGCTTTATTACGGACAGTTCCAGACCAACTTCACTACAATTAATACATCTTACACAGTTTGAAAAAATTCCTTTGAGAACCGACATATCAAGTATTTCATTCACATCCGATTCGCCCATAAAACATTCATAGTTTTCACTCATTGAACCAAACTTCTTCTGTGAAGTATTTTCTTTCCCACTTTGACTGCTATGGGCAGGTGTACTTGAGAGGTTAGGTTCACTCACTTGGTTATCGTCTTTATTGTTTACAGTAATAACACATACCTTTGGCTTTCCAACATTTCTCCTTTTCTTAAAAGCCTTCAGAGGATTACTAATAACTTTACTTTTACTCATTATTGTACTTCAACAAAACAGAGACTCAAGAAACAGAATTAATTACGAATATTTTCGCGATAACGACAGAGTAAATAAACATGAAACAATCGACAATCACACCAGCGATATATATTGAACCATCACAGGTTAGCCACAACACATACTTTATCTCACATCATTAAAATGTACCTGATGAACACGGACGTTGATAATAACACCATTTGACAGAAGTTTAACAGCGCCACAGTGGGTCACGCCCATGTAGAACACATTTCAAAAAAAAATTTAAAAATAGTTATAGTCTTCAGAATTGAATAAATTATATATCTATAATAAGGTAATAGTCGGCAGATTCAGAAACCGCAAAAAAGTAAAAATTGAACTTTTAATGATTTTGAGCCTTTCCGGAGCCCCTTAAGTACTAAATCCACAATGCTGACTTAAGTACTAGAGGTCTGACTCTTCTTACATTCTATATTTTGAACCTTTCCTGTGAGACCAGTTTTAGATTCCGATGCTTCACTTCAGGTTTTCTGTATCCCTCGGACTTTCTTATTGACGATGAAACACAGAAATTGCATCGGAATTAAATACAAAAGGCACAATGCCGACTTAAGTACAAGAGGACTGACTCATCTTACATTCTATGTTTTGAGCCTTTCCTGTGAGAGCAGTTATAGTTTCCGACGCTTCCCTTCAGGTTTACTGTGTCCCTTGGACCTTCTTATTGACGATGAAACACAGAAATTGCATCGGAATTAAATACAAAAGGCAAAGTACCGAATTAAGTACAAGAGGACTGACACTTCTTACATTCTATGATTTGTGCCCTTCCTGTCAGACCAGTTTTACATTCCGATGCTTCACTTCAGGTTTACTGTATCCCTTGGACCATCTTATTGACGATGAAACACAGAAATTGCATAGGAAAAAAATACAAAATGCACAATTCTGACTTAAGTACAAGAAGATTGAGTCTTCTTACTGCCTATGATTTGAGCCATTCCTGTGAGACCAGGCTTAGATTCCGATTCTTCACTTCAGGTTTACCGTATCCCTTGGACCTTCATATTGACGATGAATCACAGATATTGCATCGGGAAAAATTCAAAAGGCTCAATGCCGACTTAAGTACAAGAAGACTGACTCCTCCGACTGTCTATGATTTGAGCCTTTCCTGTGAGACCAGTTTTAGATTCCGATGCTTCACTTCAGGTTTACTGTATCGCTTGGTCCCTCATATTGTTGATGAAACACAAGAATTGCATCGGAAATAAATACAAAAGGCCAATGCCGACTTAAGTAGAAGAAGGCTGACTCTTCTTACTGTCTATGACTTGAGCCTTTTCTATGAGACCAGTTTTAGATTCTGATACTTTACCTCAGGTTTACTGTATCCCTTGGACCTTCGTGTTGACGATGAAACACAGAAATTGCATCGGAATTAAATACAAAAGACCGAATGCCGACTTAAGTTAAAGAAGACTGACTCTTCTTCCTGTTTGTGATTTGAGCCATTCCTGTGAGACCAGATTTAGTTTCGGATGCTTCACTTAAGTTTTATTGTATCCCTTGGACATTCATATTGACGATGAAACAGAGAAATGGCATCGGAAAAAAATACAAAAAGCACAATGCCGACTTAAGTACAAGAAGCCTGACTATTCATACTGTCTATGATATGAGCCGTTCCTCTGCGGCCAGTTTTAGATTCCGATGCTTCACCTCAGGTTTACTGTATGCCCTGGACCTTCATGTTGACGATCAAACACAGAAATTGCATCGGAAATATATACAAAAGGCACAATGCCTACTTAAATACAAGAAGACTGACTCTTCTTACTGTCTATGAATTGAGCGATTCCTGTGAGACTAGTTTTAGATTCCGATGCTTCACATCACGTTTACTGTTTCCCTTGGTCCTTCATATTGACGATGAAACACAAGAATTTCTTCGGAAATAAATACAAAAAGGCACAATGCCGACTTCAGTACAAGAAGCCCGACTCTTCTTACTGTCTATGATTTTAGCCTTTCCTGTGAGGCCAGTTTTAGATTCCGATGTTTCACCTCAGGTTTACTGTATCCCTTGGTATTTCATTTTGACGATAAGGCACAGAAATTGCATCGGAATTAAATACAAAAGGCACAATGCCGACTTACGTTAAATAAGACTGATTCTTCTTACTGTCTGTGATTTGAGTTTTTCCTGTGAGAGCAGTATAAGATTCCGATGCTTTACCTCAGGTTAACTGTATCCCTTGGATCTTCATATTAACGATTATACACAGAAATTGCATCAGCATTCAATACAAAAGGCACAATGCCGACTTAAGTTAAAGAAGACTGACTCTTCTTACTGTTGGTGATTTTAGCCTTTCCTGTGAGACCAGTTTCAGATTCCGATGCTTTACCTCAGGTTTACTATATCCCTTGCATCTTCATATTGAAGATAAAGCACAGAAATTGCATCGGAATTAAATACAAAGGCACAATGCCGACTGAAGTTAAAGAAGACTGATTCTTCTTAGTGTCTGTGATTTGAGCCTTTCCAGTGAGACCAGTGTTAGATTCCGATGCTTAATTTCAGCTTTGCTGTATCCTTTGGCCTTCATGTTGACGATGAAACACAGAAATTGCATCGGAATTAAATACAAAAGGCAAAATACCGAATTATGTACAAGAGGACTGACTATTCTTACATTCTATGATTTGAGCCTTTCCTGTCAGACCAGTTTTACATTCCGATGCTTCCCTTCAGGTTTACTGTATCCCTTGGACCATCTCATTGACGATGAAACACAGAAATTGCATAGGAAAAAAATACAAATTGCACAATGCCGACTTTAGAACAAGAAGACTGACTCCTCTGACTGTCTATGATTTGAGCCTTTCCTGTGAGAACAGTTTTAGATTCGGATGCTTCACTTCGGGTTTATTGTATCCCTTGGACCTTCATAGTGACGATGAAACACAGAAGTGGCATCGGAAATAAATTCAAAAGGCACAATTCCGACTTAAGTACAAGAAGACTGGCTATTCTTACTGTCTATGATTTGAGCCTTTCCTGTGAGGCCAGTTTTAGATTCCGATGCTTTACCTCAGGTTTACTGTATGCCCTGGACCTTCATATTGACGATCAAACACAGAAATGGCATCGGAAATATATACAAAAGGAAGAAGCCTACTTAAATACAAGAAGACTGACTCTTCTTATTGTCTATGAATTGAACGATTCCTGTGAGACTAGTTTTAGATTCCGATGCTTCACATGAGTTGTACTGTTTCCCTTGGTCCTTCATATTGACGATGAAACACAAGAATTGCATCGGAAATAAATACAAAAGGCACAATGCCGACTTGAGTACAAGAAGCCCGACTCTTCTTACTGTCTATGATGTTAGCCTTTCCTGTGAGGCCAGTTTTGGATCCCGATGCTTCACCTCAGGTTTACTGTATCCCTTGTACCTTCATATTGACGATGAAACACAGAAATAGCACCGGAATTAAAGACAAAAGGCACAATTTCGACTTAAGTTAAAACAGACTCACTCTTCTTACTGTCTGTGATATGAGCCTTTCCTGTGAGACCAGTTTTAGATTCCGATGCTTCACTTCAGGTTTACTGTATCCCGTGGGCCTTCATACTGACGATGAAACACAGAAATGGCATCGAAAATAAATTCAAAAGGCACAATGACGACTTAAGTACAAGAAGACTGACTCCTCTTACTCTCTATGATTTGAGCCTTTCCTGTGAAACCAGTTTTAGATTCCGATGCTTCACTTCAGGTTTTCTGTATCCCTCGGACTTTCTTATTGACGATGAAACACAGAAATTGCATCGGAATTAAATACAAAAGGCACAATGCCGACTTAAGTACAAGAGGACTGACTCATCTTACATTCTATGTTTTGAGCCTTTCCTGTGAGAGCAGTTATAGTTTCCGACGCTTCCCTTCAGGTTTACTGTGTCCCTTGGACCTTCTTATTGACGATGAAACACAGAAATTGCATCGGAATTAAATACAAAAGGCAAAGTACCGAATTAAGTACAAGAGGACTGACACTTCTTACATTCTATGATTTGTGCCCTTCCTGTCAGACCAGTTTTACATTCCGATGCTTCACTTCAGGTTTACTGTATCCCTTGGACCATCTTATTGACGATGAAACACAGAAATTGCATAGGAAAAAAATACAAAATGCACAATTCTGACTTAAGTACAAGAAGATTGAGTCTTCTTACTGCCTATGATTTGAGCCATTCCTGTGAGACCAGGCTTAGATTCCGATTCTTCACTTCAGGTTTACCGTATCCCTTGGACCTTCATATTGACGATGAATCACAGATATTGCATCGGGAAAAATTCAAAAGGCTCAATGCCGACTTAAGTACAAGAAGACTGACTCCTCCGACTGTCTATGATTTGAGCCTTTCCTGTGAGACCAGTTTTAGATTCCGATGCTTCACTTCAGGTTTACTGTATCGCTTGGTCCCTCATATTGTTGATGAAACACAAGAATTGCATCGGAAATAAATACAAAAGGCCAATGCCGACTTAAGTAGAAGAAGGCTGACTCTTCTTACTGTCTATGACTTGAGCCTTTTCTATGAGACCAGTTTTAGATTCTGATACTTTACCTCAGGTTTACTGTATCCCTTGGACCTTCATGTTGACGATGAAACACAGAAATTGCATCGGAATTAAATACAAAAGACAGAATGCCGACTTAAGTTAAAGAAGACTGACTCTTCTTCCTGTTTGTGATTTGAGCCACTCCTGTGAGACCAGATTTAGTTTCGGATGCTTCACTTAAGTTTTATTGTATCCCTTGGACATTCATATTGACGATGAAACAGAGAAATGGCATCGGAAAAAAATACAAAAAGCACAATGCCGACTTAAGTACAAGAAGCCTGACTATTCATACTGTCTATGATATGAGCCGTTCCTCTGCGGCCAGTTTTAGATTCCGATGCTTCACCTCAGGTTTACTGTATGCCCTGGACCTTCATGTTGTCGATCAAACACAGAAATTGCATCGGAAATATATACAAAAGGCACAATGCCTACTTAAATACAAGAAGACTGACTCTTCTTACTGTCTATGAATTGAGCGATTCCTGTGAGACTAGTTTTAGATTCCGATGCTTCACATCACGTTTACTGTTTCCCTTGGTCCTTCATATTGACGATGAAACACAAGAATTTCTTCGGAAATAAATACAAAAGGCACAATGCCGACTTCAGTACAAGAAGCCCGACTCTTCTTACTGTCTATGATTTTAGCCTTTCCTGTGAGGCCAGTTTTAGATTCCGATGTTTCACCTCAGGTTTACTGTATCCCTTGGTATTTCATTTTGACGATAAGGCACAGAAATTGCATCGGAATTAAATACAAAAGGCACAATGCCGACTTACGTTAAATAAGACTGATTCTTCTTACTGTCTGTGATTTGAGTTTTTCCTGTGAGAGCAGTATAAGATTCCGATGCTTTACCTCAGGTTAACTGTATCCCTTGGATCTTCATATTAACGATTATACACAGAAATTGCATCAGCATTCAATACAAAAGGCACAATGCCGACTTAAGTTAAAGAAGACTGACTCTTCTTACTGTTGGTGATTTTAGCCTTTCCTGTGAGACCAGTTTCAGATTCCGATGCTTTACCTCAGGTTTACTATATCCCTTGCATCTTCATATTGAAGATAAAGCACAGAAATTGCATCGGAATTAAATACAAAGGCACAATGCCGACTGAAGTTAAAGAAGACTGATTCTTCTTAGTGTCTGTGATTTGAGCCTTTCCAGTGAGACCAGTGTTAGATTCCGATGCTTAATTTCAGCTTTGCTGTATCCTTTGGCCTTCATGTTGACGATGAAACACAGAAATTGCATCGGAATTAAATACAAAAGGCAAAATACCGAATTATGTACAAGAGGACTGACTATTCTTACATTCTATGATTTGAGCCTTTCCTGTCAGACCAGTTTTACATTCCGATGCTTCCCTTCAGGTTTACTGTATCCCTTGGACCATCTCATTGACGATGAAACACAGAAATTGCATAGGAAAAAAATACAAATTGCACAATGCCGACTTTAGAACAAGAAGACTGACTCCTCTGACTGTCTATGATTTGAGCCTTTCCTGTGAGAACAGTTTTAGATTCGGATGCTTCACTTCGGGTTTATTGTATCCCTTGGACCTTCATAGTGACGATGAAACATAGAAGTGGCATCGGAAATAAATTCAAAAGGCACAATTCCGACTTAAGTACAAGAAGACTGGCTATTCTTACTGTCTATGATTTGAGCCTTTCCTGTGAGGCCAGTTTTAGATTCCGATGCTTTACCTCAGGTTTACTGTATGCCCTGGACCTTCATATTGACGATCAAACACAGAAATGGCATCGGAAATATATACAAAAGGAAGAAGCCTACTTAAATACAAGAAGACTGACTCTTCTTATTGTCTATGAATTGAACGATTCCTGTGAGACTAGTTTTAGATTCCGATGCTTCACATGAGTTGTACTGTTTCCCTTGGTCCTTCATATTGACGATGAAACACAAGAATTGCATCGGAAATAAATACAAAAGGCACAATGCCGACTTGAGTACAAGAAGCCCGACTCTTCTTACTGTCTATGATGTTAGCCTTTCCTGTGAGGCCAGTTTTGGATCCCGATGCTTCACCTCAGGTTTACTGTATCCCTTGTACCTTCATATTGACGATGAAACACAGAAATTGCACCGGAATTAAAGACAAAAGGCACAATTTCGACTTAAGTTAAAACAGACTCACTCTTCTTACTGTCTGTGATATGAGCCTTTCCTGTGAGACCAGTTTTAGATTCCGATGCTTCACTTCAGGTTTACTGTATCCCGTGGGCCTTCATACTGACGATGAAACACAGAAATGGCATCGAAAATAAATTCAAAAGGCACAATGACGACTTAAGTACAAGAAGACTGACTCCTCTTACTCTCTATGATTTGAGCCTTTCCTGTGAAACCAGTTTTAGATTCCGATGCTTCACCTCAGGTTTACTGTATCCCTTGGATCTTCATATTGACGATGAAACACAGAAATTGCATCGGCATTAAATACAAAAGGCACAATGCCGACTTAAGTTAAAGATGACTGACTCTTCGTACTGTCTATGTTGAGCCATTCCTTTGAGGTCAGTTTTAGATTCCGTTGCTTCACCTCAGGTTTACTGTATTCCTTGGACCTTCACATTGACGATGAAACACAGAAATTGCATCGGAAATAATTACAAAAGGCACAATGCCGACTTAAGTACAAGGAGACTGACTCTTCTTACTGTCTATGGTTTGAACCTTTCCAGTGAGGCCAGTTTTACATTCCGATGCTTCACCTCAGGTTTACTGTATCCCTTGGACCTCCATATTGACGATGAAACAAAGAAATTGCATCGGAATTAAATACAAAAGGCTCAATGCCGACTGAAGTTAAAGAAGACTGATTCTTCTTACTGTCTGTGATTCGAGCCTTTCCTGTGAGACCAGTTTTAGATTCCGATGCTTCACTTCAGGTTTACTGTATCGCTTAGACCTTTATATTGACGATGAAGCACAGAAATTGCATCGGAATAAAATACAAGAGGCACAAAGCCGACTTAAGTTAAGGAAGACTGACTCTTCTTACTCTCTATGATTTGAGCCATTCCTGTCAGGTCAGTTTTAGATTCCGATGCTTCACCTCAGGATTACTGTATTCCTTGGACCTTCATATTGACGATGAAACACAGAAATTGAATCGGAAAATAATTACAAAAGGCACAATGCCGCCTTAAGTACAAGAAGACTGACTCTCCTTTCTGGCTGTGGTATGAGCCGTTCCTGTGAGGCCAGTTTTAGATTCCGATGCTTACCTCAGGTTTACTGTATCCCTTGGACCTCCATATTGACGATTAATCACAGAAATTGCATCGGAATTAAATACAAAAGACACGATGCCGACTGAAGTTAAAGAAGACTGATTCTTCTTACTGTCTGTGTTTAGAGCCTTTCCTGTGCGACCATTTTTAGACTCCGATGCTTCACTTCAGGTTTACTGTATCCCTTGGACCTTCAAATTGACTATGAAACACAGAAGTTGCATCGGAAGTAAACACAAAAGGCACAATGCCGACTTAAGTACAAGAAGACTGACTCTTCTTACTGTCTATGATTTGAGCCTTTCCTGTGAGTCCAGAATTAGATTCCGATGCTTCACCTCAGGATTACTGTATCCCTTGGTCCTTCATATTGACGATAAAACACAGAAATTGGATCGGAATTAAATACGAAAGCACAATGTCGACTTAAGTTAAAGAAGACTGACTCTTCTTACTGTCTATGATTTGAGCCTTTCCTGTGAGACCAGTTTTAGATTCCGATGCTTCACTTCAGGTTTACTGTATCCCTTGGGCCTTCATATTCACGATGAAACACAGAAAATGCATCGGAAATAAATTCAAAAGGCACAATGCCGAGTTAAGTACAAGAAGACCGACTCCTCTTTCTCTCTATGATTTGAGCCTTTCCTGTGAGACCAGTTTTAGATTCCGATGCTTCACTTCAGGTTTACTCTAACCCTTGGGCCTTCATATTGACGATAAGGCACAGAAATTGCATCGGAATTAAATACAAAGGGCACAATGCCGACTTAAATTAAAGAAGACTGACTCTTCTTACTGTCTGTGATTTGAGCTTTTCCCTGTGAGAGCAGTTTCAGATTCCGATGTTTCGCTTCATGTTTACTGTATTTCTTGGGCATTCATTTTGACGATGAAACAGGGAAATTGCATCGGAAATAAATAAAAAAGGCACAATGCCGACTTAAGAACATGAAGAGTGACTCTTCTTACCATCTATGATTTGAGCCTTTCCTGTGAGACCCGTTTTAGATTCCGATGCTTCACTTCAGATTTACTGTATAACTTGGACCTCCATATTGACGACGAAACACAGAAATTGCATCGGAATTAAATACAAAATGCTCAATGCGTACTTAAGTCAAAGAAGACTGATTCTTCTTACTGTCTGTGATTTGAGCCTTGCCTGTGTGACCAGTTTTAGATTACGATGCTTCACTTCAGGTTTATTGTATCCCTTGGACCTTCATATTGACGATGAAACACATAAATTGCATCGGAAATAAATACAAAAGGCACAATGCCGACTTAAGTACAAGTAGACTTACTCTTCTTACTGTCAATGATTTGAGCCTTTCCTGTGAGATCAGTTATAGATTCCGATGCTTCACTTCAGGTTTACTGTATCCCTTGGAACTTCATATTGACTATGAAACACAGATATTGCATCGGATTTAAATACAAAAGGCACAAAGCCGACATAAGTCCAAGAAGACTGACACTTCTTACTGTCTATAATTTGAGCCTTTTATGTGAGACCAGTTTTAGATTCTAATGCTTCACTCCACGTTTATTATACCCCTTTGACCTTCATATTGACGATGAAGCACAGAAATTGCATCGTAAATAAATACAAAAGGCACATTGCCGACTTAAGTTAAAGAAGACTGACTCTTCTTCCTGTCTGTGATTTGAGCATCTTCTGTGGGACCAGTTTTAGATTCCGATGCTTCACTCCACGTTTATTATACCCCTTTGACCTTCATATTGACGATGAAACACAGAAATTGCATCCGAATTTAATACAAAAGGCACAATGCCGACATAAGTTAATGAAGACTGACTGTTCTTACTGTCTATGATTTGAGCCTTTCATGTGAGACCAGTATTAGATTCCGATGCTTCACCTCAGTTTTACTGTATCCCGTGGACCTTCATATTGTCGATGAAACACAGACAATTGCAACGGAATTAAATACAAAAGGCACATTGCCGACTTAAATTAGTGAAGACTAACTCCTCTTACTGTTTGTGATTTGTGCTTTTCCTATGAGACCAGTTTTAGGTTCCGATGCTTTACTTCAGGTTTACTGTATCCCTTTGGCCTTTATATTGACGATAAAACACAGAAATTGCATCGGAAATAAATATAATAGGCACAATGCCGACTTATGTTATAGGAGACTGACTGTCCTTACTGTCTATGATTTGAGCCCTTCCTGTGAGACCAGTTATAGATTCCGATGCTTCACCTCAGCTTTACTGTATCCCTTGGACCTATATATTAACGATGAAACACTGAAATTGCACTGGATATAAATACATGAGGCACAAAGCCTACTTACATACAAGAAGACTGACTCTTCTTACTGTCTATGGTCTGAGCCTTTCCCGTGAGGCCAGTTTTAGATTCCGATGCTTCACTTCAGGTTTACTGTATCTCTTGGGCCTTCATATTGACCATTAAACACAGAAATTGCATCGGAAATAAATACAATAGGCACAATGTCGACATAAGTTAAAGAAGACTGACTCCTCTTCCTGTCTGTGATTTGAGCCTCTTCTGTGAGACCAGTTTTAGATTCCGATGCTTCACTTCAGGTTTATTATATCTCTTTGACCTATATATTGACGATGAAACACAGAAATTGCATCCGAATTTAATACAAAAGGGACAATGCCGACATAAGTTAAAGAAGACTGACTCTTCTTACTGTCTATGATTTGAGCCTTTCCTGTGAGGCCAGTTTTAGATTCCAATGCTTCACCTCTGGTTTACTGTATCCCTTGGACCTTCATATTGACGATGAAGCACAGACAATTGCAACGGAATTAAATACAAAAGGCACATAGCCGACTTAAGTTAAAGAAGACTAACTCCTCTTACTGTCTGCGATTTGCATCTTTCCTGTGAGACCAGATTTAGATTCCGATGCATCACTTCAGGTTTGCTGTGTCCCTTGGGCCTTCATATTGACGAAGAAACACAGAATTTGCATCGGAAATAAATACAATAGGCACAATGCCGACTTAAGTACAAGAAGACTGACTCTTCTTACTGTTTATGATTTGAGCCTTTAGTGTGAGGGCAGTTTTAGATTCCGATGCTTCACCTCAGTTTTACTATATCCCTTGGACCTTCATATTGACGATGTAACACAGAAATTGCATCCGAATTTAATACAAAAGGCACAATGCCGACTTAAGTTAAAGAAGACTGACTCTTCTTACTGTCTATGATTTGAGCCTTTCCTGTGAGACCAGATTTAGATTCCGGTGCTTCACATCAAGTTTACTGAATTCCTTGGACCTTCTTATTGACGATGAAACACAGGAATGGCATCGGAAATAAATACAAAGGCACAAAGACGACTGAAGTACAAGGAGACTGACTCTTCTTACTGTCTATGATTTGAGCCTTTCCTGTGAGGCCAGTTTTAGACTCCGATGCTTCACCTCAGGTTTACTGTATCCCTTGGACCTTAATATTGACGATGAAACACTGAAATTGCACTCGAAAATAATACAATAGGCACAATGCCTACTTACATACAAGAAGACTGACTCTTCTTACTGTCTATGATTTGAGCCTTTCCCGTGAGGCCAGTTTTAGATTACGATGCTTCACATCAGGTTTAGTGTATCTCTTGGACCTTCATATTGACGATGTAACACAGATATTGCCTCGGAAATAATTACAAAAGCCACAATGCCGACTTAAATACAAGAAGACTGACTCTCCTTACTGTCTATGAATTTAGCCTTTCCTGTGAGGCCAGTATTAGATTCCGATGCTTCACCTCAGTTTTACTGTATCTCTTGGACCTTCATATTGTCGATGAAACACAGACAATTGCAACGGAATTAAATACAAAAGGCACATTGCCGACTTAAATTAGTGAAGACTAACTCCTCTTACTGTCTGTGATTTGTGCTTTTCCTATGAGACCAGTTTTAGGTTCCGATGCTTTACTTCAGGTTTACTGTATCCCTTTGGCCTTTATATTGACGATAAAACACAGAAATTGCATCGGAAATAAATATAACAGGCACAATGCCGACTTATGTTATAGGAGACTGACTGGCCTTACTGTCTATGATTTGAGCCCTTCCTGTGAGACCAGTTTTAGATTCCGATGCTTCACCTCAGCTTTACTGTATCCCTTGGACCTTTATATTAACGATGAAACACTGAAATTGCACTGGATATAAATACATGAGGCACAAAGAATACTTACATACAAGAAGACTGACTCTTCTTACTGTCTATGATCTGAGCCTTTCCCGTGAGGCCAGTTTTAGATTCCGATGCTTCACATCAGGTTTAGTGTGTCCCTTGGACCTTCATATTGACGATGAAACACATAAATTGCATCAAAAATAAATATAAAAGGCACAATGCGGACTTAAGTACAAGAAGACTGACTCTTTATACTGTCTATGATTTGAGCCTTTCCTGTTAGGCCAGTATTAAATTCCGATGCTTCACCTCAGGTTTACTGTATCCCTTGGACCTTCATATTGACGATGAAATACAGACAATTGCAACGGAATGAAATACAAAAGGCACATAGCCGACTTAAGTTAAAGAAGACTAACTCCTCTTACTGTCTATGATTTGCGCCTTTCCTGTGAGACCAGTTTTAGATTCCGATGCTTCACTTCAGGTTTACTGTATCTCTTGGGCCTTCATATTGACCATGAAACACAGAAATTGCATCGGAAATAAATACAATAGGCACAATGTCGACTTAAGTACAAGAAGACTGACTCTTCTTACTGTTTATGATTTGAGCCTATCCTGTGAGGCCAGTTTTAGATTCCGATGCTTCACCTCAGTTTTTCTGTATCTCTTGGACCTTCATATTGACGATGAAACACAGAAATTGCATCCAAAATAAATACAAATGGCAAAATGCCGACTTAAGTTAAAGAAGACTGACTGTTCTTACTGTCTATGATTTGAGCCTTTCCTGTGAAACCAGCTTTAGATTCCGATGCTTCACCTCAGGTTTACTGTATCCCTTGGACCTTCATATTGTCTATGAAACACAGAAATTGCATCGGAATTAAATACAAAAGGCACAAAGCCGACATAAGTACTAGAAGACTGACTCTTCTTACTGTCTATAATTTGAGCCTGTTATGTGAGACCAGTTTTAGATTCTGATGCCTCACCTACATAATGACGAAGAAACACACAAATTGCATCGGAAATAAATACAAAAGGCACATTGCCGACATAAGTTAAAGAAGACTGACTCCTCTTCCTGTCTGTGATTTGAGCCTCTTCTGTGAGACCAGTTTTAGATTCCGA